>NC_142735.1:14050000-14305000 GCF_051943395.1 Hippocampus bargibanti
ACTACATGCTAGACTGGTCTCCAAAGGCGCATATATAGTAAAGAAACAGACAACTATTTACACTGGGAATCACACTCTCACTGAATTGGATCTACCCTGCAATAAATGTTGTCAAGACCAAGGCCTGGGGGCCAAAACTGGCCCGCCACATTAATTTATTCGGCCCGCAAAAGCAAATCAAATAGTTGAAATTCCACGATGCTATTAATTTGTTGTGCGTTCTGTATGTAATATGTGGTGCGGATTAAACATTGTATTGGCTTCCCAAAATTCTAAATGGCCCCCGGGAGGAAACTATAACTACAATGTGGCCCGCAGCTAAAAAATAGTTTGACACACTTGCTGTCATCCATCCTGTGCACAGATAAGTGAATCAGAGTGCGCCCTGCCATGATAAGAAAACAAAATATTTTCAATATTTAGCCGAAGTTGCAAATATGTTTGGACGGATTTGCCAGCAAAAATGTGTCCTCCACTTTGGCAGTTGCAGACTTCGGTATGAGACAGGAAAAAAGCTTATGGGAAAGAAGCGCTCCCCTCTACCCAATCTGTTTTTGTTACAGTGAGACTTTGTGATATGTGTGGAACACACAGGCTGCAACTATAAATAGACAAGAATAAATCTGTCACTTCTAAAATGATTCAGCGACTGTGTGTGAGCAAGCCTGTGGGGAGGATGCAGCAGAATTTTGTATGTATTAATGCTTGTGTGTGTGAGTGCCTCGCTATTCCTGTCGGCGTGTGTGTGTCTATCTACTTTATATCACTACTTCACTGAGAACCAGGAGGGGATAATCTGTCGGATGGGATTTTACCATGCTATAGAATCACATTAAAGGTTTTATTCCAGTACTCTTATGCGGAATTATGCATATGTGAGTGTCAATGTATCAAGACTCATCACATCAAGAGATGAAGTCCCACGTTTGTGTCACTACTGAGACCTTTGTATGCATATGTGCCACATATTTCTTGCATGTGGGGCGGCGTGTGTGTAAGAGATTAGTTGTCAAGGCAGGGTTGCCTCTTCCAATATGGAATTATCAAATGGAATCAAAATCTGAGGCCTGAACACAAGGGGAAACACGCTGCATGTTTCCAGCGTGAAAGACATGCCTGCATGCAGCAGTGCAGCCACAGATGCTGTCCACATGTAATCGAGTAAACTACATTTTAAAACAGATATTACCGTATTTTCCGATGTATAAATCGCACCGGAGTATAAGGTGCACCCCAATGAATGGTGTATTTTCAAACATTTTTGATATATAAGGCGCACCGGACTATAAGGCGCACCTTCAATGAGTGAAAAATGTTTTCCAAATATAATATACATAAAAGTTTTACAAAAAATACAAAAAATATAACGTCTAAAATATTGTCATTGTTCACCATCAGCAACAGAAAAAAATAGACTTTGACACTCTCCATTGGCCAAGTTTCCATCCTTCTTTGATATCCCCCAAGCTTTGTTGAGTAGACATCACTGACTGTTTCATTATGAAATAGATATCGTCTTTCAAAGAAAACTACCCCAACAGATGGATCCACTCTAGATTTAATTGGCAAGACGGCAACACTTGCACATGCGCGCACATACACACACATTAAAAGCCTGCTGTGTCGAGGAAAGCTGAAAACGATGATGTCATTTCATAAACAATAGCTCATTGAGTTTGGCACCGCTGGCCAGGAAGCAAGCCTGTGCCTCAAGCATAACATCTTTAGATGGGGGACTGCGGGGGTGGACCCACATCATCTTATCAAAGCTAACTGAGCTGTGGAAGCACCAGCAGGGCCTGATAAACAAATCCCAGCAGTTAGCAAAAGAGATTGTGTCAAAGGTGTATGCATCTGTTTGGCATTCCGGTCGATTTGTGACCGGAGGAAAGCTCGTGAGGGCAGTGTTGGGAACTAATGTGTGCAGGGAAACCCAACAGCCGTCCTACCATAGGTCAGGTTACATGGCTCTCCTCATATGGTTCCTCTTACCACTGCCCCCTTGGTGAGTGCTCGTCTGTGTTATTTAGTACCGGTTGCAGTGCTATTAAGGTAATTACACACAAGTTAAATGGTATACCAGTGTGACCCATTTGTCCTTGGGGTCTTTCAGTCTGAGAATAGTGATGTAACGAAGCATTATCTCACATGAGGGTCATCATTCTACCATTTCGGAGACATTGCCCTCTGGCTCACTGACCGGTAAATGTTATTACATTGTAGTCGTATTACTCCGTTCAATAATGACTTTCTGAATATTCAGCTATTTGAACTGATTAAATAGTCAGATATGCATTGCTTAGATCGATAAGAATTTAGCATCATTTGGAAATCATTTGAGAATGCTTAAATGGGAGATCTAGAAATTTGAAATTGACAACAATTGGGATGCAAACGCTAACAATCTTTGATTAGCATGGAGACTAGTGGTACTTGTACGCTCTACGACGTACCTTATGAAACATGACCCGCCAAAAAACAGACTTGTGCAAATAGTTGAGTCTTAAACGATCAGTAGATATTCGTGAATCTTTTAAAACCGCTCAAGTGAGTAATAATTTGCAAGATACAAACTTATCGACAAGTGTTGAACCTTACACGGATCTAACAAACGATACGCATAATTGACTCACAATTCTCAACAGTTGCTGATTGCAACTTTCAAATGCAAATATGGCATAATGTAATAAGAATAACATAGAAGCTCTAATTAGGTTCATAAACTGTCATTCTGTCCACATGAAGAAAGGACGTAGCGCAGGCTGTCGTTGTCACATGAATTGAAACAGACAGGAAAGATTCTACAATTAATCAGTATAATGTCTGTAATAAAGATGTTAATTAACTTCTAAGCCACACGTCATGAAATTTTGTATTGTATCAAACCATTTACAATTAGTTCGATCCTACGGATTTCTCTGCATATTCATAGGGAATCGTTGGAATATTGACTGAAGCATCTTGAAGCACAATGTCTCATGCTTGTTCAATCAATCTTAAGCATTAGAAAGTTATTCATCACTGAAGTCAAGTACAGTCAATTGTGTAAGTAAAGTTCAAGCAAAGAAAGAAAGGCCAATATGCGTTATGTTTCTGGGTCACATTAGTCAAGATCTTTGAACTAGATAGCTATAGGCAGATGATGATACATGTTCAAGAAAGATGGCTTGTGACTTAGAATTTTAAACCATTACAATTCATGAGAACTCGTGAATTTTCTAACGTCATTCAACATTAAGTCTTAGCAAGTAGTATTCTTAATAGTGCTAGTGACGTGTACTGCAGATCATACAGTCATTAGCTATCATAATTTTAATTAAGTACATCAACACATTTCATACAGCTTACACTTATTAAGTATTTTACATGCATTTTATTATAAGTGTTTCACATAATTGTTAAAGATGTGAACAATTAAAGTTTGGATTTGAAAAGTATTGAAATGTTGCAGTTGTGCATGAGCGATTCTGAGGAAATGCATCATTGATGTATGTTGTCAGATCAGTGGAGAACGCTTGATGGTTAGAATGATAGATCAATTAGTAATTGAATAGTTCGAGTGATTAAACTAATTTCACAGTTACATTATTCAAGTCATTGATATAAGCAAGTCTAATAAACAGGTAGACATAGTAACTATTCTATTTCAATAAAACTTATAGAACTTTAACTATAAACTTTTAGCAACTTATAAAATGATTTAGTCAATATCGAAATGATAAGCATGAAGCTTTATGAGTGCGTTAAGCATAGTCATGACGACAGAGTAACAGAGGCTCTGCGCTGTCATGCTCACAGGCCTGCACGCAGACACTTGTAGCACTCTGTTGACAGATATGCTTGACAATTGTGGCAACAGCTCCTGCAAACACTACAGCTTGACAGTGAAGTGACTCATAGCATTTATCGATAGAATTATGACTACGATTGTGATGCTGTTGAATTAGATTCACAGGGAATAAGTACATTAAGCTAAGGAGACATTACAGTAAAGATGCATATGAACAGAGTAGAAAGAAAAGATCAACAAGAATAGAAAGAATAAGAATGAGACCATTAACGTACAAAACTGACATCAAGAAGTGAATTCATGTACAAACTTGAATGAACTTCCATTTGAATGCTATATTTGCAGTGAGCTGAATGTCGGCTTGCTAAGTCTTAATGGGATGTTAAGGTTGCTTGATTTGATTTCTAATTTGCTTAAATTTCATAACTTATTGTATTTGCAAATCATAATATGTCAAATGCCATTATTGCTCTACTTGAGCGCAATTTCCATAGCTGGATGCTGTATAGCTCTGCATCCATGTTGCATACTACAGATCAGGAGCATGAGAGAGAGAGAGAAGCAAGAGGCAAGAGAGTGATCAGACAGAGACGAAGAGAGATGAGAGAGAGAGTAGAGAGAGACGAGGAGGAAGAGAGAGAGAGAGAGAGAGAGAGAGAGAGAGAGAGAGAGAGAGAGAGAGAGAAGAGAGAGAGAGAGAGAGAGAGAGAGAGAGAAGAGAGACGAGAAGAGAGTAGAGAACCAAAGAGACAATGGGACTAGAAGCGGATCAGATTACATTAGCTCACGCAATAGTTGTATGTGTGTGTAGTGTATTAGTGTTTGTGTGTGTGTGTGTGTGTGTGATGTGTGTGTGTGTGTGGTGGTGTGTGACAGGCTAGGGTGGCACTTGGATCTAGTGACTTGGATCTATGTTGGATTGCAAAGTTTTGCGATTATTTCAATGTGCTGCCACTTCCAAGTTTTGCCCATGCGCTAGAAGATGAAGCCTTCTAGCCAAGCTTGCTGTAGCTTGCATTCTATGGCCCAATGCACGATACGATGAGTCGCTCATACGAGCTCCAACTTGCGACGTCATTGCAACTGTCTGATAGTACGTCTGAGAACACTGATTTGTGCTTACGTGTCAAGCTCAAAAAATAAGTCAAGTCACATCACAGTCTTATTTTACACAACTAGGAGCTTTACACAATACATTGTTCTATGAATAAAGATTCTATGATATGATTCTTAAATCTATTCCATCTACTAAAGACTTACGCAACATATCTCTATATTCATATAATCCCCGTTATTAGATATTAATACTCTAGGTAATGAGGCCACCAATACTTGTTAGATCAGGCAATGCCCAGACTTATGGCAAGGCAGCAGTCCATGGAAGTGACACGCAGGAGTCCTGGGCTGCTCCTATCTATGTGGAACTATCGCATGTGCACTACACATGGACAGTACAGCCATGAGCTCCACCAGACTGCATGGGTAGCTACCTCATGCTAAGGAGTAGAGCACCGACTGCTCAACTGATGATGGACGCTGTCACTGCATCACACTACGATTGTGAAACAGAAAGACTGACACTGACTGAAATGAGTGATGAACTGAAACAGTACATTGATAGGCTTGCGATACTCAAAGTACATGTATAATGATTTTGATTGAGTAACGGGTAGAAAAAGAACTCATATCATGCTGATTGTATTACATTTAGAAGAACTTGTTCATAGCCATAGGTTATGTTGATTCGATTTTCAGTTTGTTTCTGAACATTTATCAGGTGCCTTAGATAAGTGATTCTTCGGTTGTTTATATTGATTTGATACTATCAGATCCTCAGTCATATCTGATCTTCTTAGTTTGCCTGACCAATATTTCTTGTGGCTAATGAAAGTTGTCCTTGATTGAGATAAAGTATTATGATGGCTGATCTAGAATTCTGTCACAATTTGCTGTGTCTAGCAAATGCTGGACAATAACTTGGTATGCTTCATGACCTTTAAATGATACTACTCTGGACATTGCATCAACCATAGCTTTGTAATAAGCTGAGATTGCACTTAGACTGTCTTGACTGTGTCAGATATGCGCACACATTTAGTCAACCGATTGAAAGTTGAGCTTGAGAATCTTGTAAGTTCGGCAACCTATTGGAATAAAGTACAGTGATTGTACGCAAAATACATCATTGGACATACAAGTCGTAGCGTAAATCGAAAATACTAGATGTGACACGACTTGGAGACAAACATGAAGCATGACGTGCACACATGAGTGTTGAACAGACACATGACACAGCCATTGAAGGCGAATCTATACAAATCAATACTACGAATTAATTTAACATGTGTAAATTTGGGATGGAATAAACTAATCACATTAAAATAACACATTCACAAAACATTCCTATCCCACCATCCTCTATATGCTATTTCTTGTTTGCCATTGGGTTTCATCAGTGCATTGAAGCAGAAGGTTTCCGCAAGTGTTACTCTGCAATGCACTTACCACAACCATTCCCTACATCTAGCATTGTGCTTATGTTAGCGATTACCGTGGATACCAATGGAACAATGGAGTCAATGAGGGCATCTTTCAGGGCATGCATAAAAAAAAAGAGATGAAAGCATGTAAGTAGAGACTGCACGACTAACTAGGAGAAAAAAGCAAACAAATATTTCCATTCCCTCCTCAGGCCAGGAGCTGACAAGCCTTTGCTGTCCCCTACCTCATTCATTTTTCGAATTTACTCATATCCTTGCTGTTATCAAGAATCTTGTTTTCAAATGCCATGACTTCATTTCGTGATGGCATGCTTGACACCTCATAACATGATTGTTCAAATTCCATTATCCTTCCTTATAACAGATGCATACATATTCGAATAAATCGTCAGATTGTATGACAAATATAATCTCATGAAGGTACATCGGTCACCTTGGAGAGTGGCATGCTATTACCAGAATTAAACGGCATTTATTGACAATTAGTGAAGGAGCAGTTGGTTATCTGTACATCTGATCCTTAGAACAGTTAGCCATGATGTTGAAAGGAGCATGGAATGCTTGGGTTAATATCTGTGAAACAGGATCGTAGAATGTTTGAGCATAAATTTTATGTAGTCTATCAAATGACCTTGGACAATTCAGTCAACTTACATTCTTGAACCACAAAATCATTTTATGGCATTCATACGTATCTTTGATCCATCTATTCGTTCAAACATTTCTGAACTTACTGACATTGTCTCAATTGGGAATGTTCCATTGTGGCGAAGAAGTCTTCTTTTGAACATTCTAAAAAGCGTTTGCACATGAACAACACGCTCTGCGCGTCATGATGACTACCTTGAATGAACGCTTGTGGCAGGTATGTGAAGTATGTTCAGTGCTGACGAGCATATGAGTGTGTTCCAATGTGCTTGACACATTACTGTACAGTTGTGCACTTGACATCTTGATCTGTTACTTGAGCACTCTTACCTTTCTACGTGCTTATCTGTGAAACGCTGAGTGCCTAGTATTAATGCTTAGTAATGTGATGACAATAGCGACGTGAGTATGCTGTCTTGATTCAATATTATCGATCTTACTGTCTTTGCTTCCATTGATTTCTGTGATGTATGTCTCCTTTCACTTGACTATCATCATGCCTTGAAACTGTAATGTCTCCTACTGTGAGACTTTAGCTATCAATCCAATACCAGCGTACAACTGAGCACTCCCGTGAATAGGTGAATCATCAAGAACTACCAATACAGAATTTATATTTGGTAATCAGATAGATAAATTTAAAATGTACTCTATTAGCAGAATTAATTTTGATGGATGGATGGATAGATAGATAGATAGATAGATAGATAGATAGATAGATAGATAGATAGATAGATAGATAGATAGATTTTTATATATATATATATATATATATATATATATATATATATATATATATATATATATATATATATATATATATATATATATATAACAGTACATATATATACATATATGAAAGTAAGGGGTCAAGCCCAACCCCTGACTGATTAATTAATGAAGATTTGTTTTCTCAGTCCTTCCTGCCCATATATACACAATAGCATACATAATGCATGGCTTTATCTTGTTATCGGCTTAATCTATTCCATTTAGAACAGTCTTTGTGGGGGTTGTACATAACCATCATTTCAATCTTAGCATTCTCATGCAAAGTCTAATAAAACTGTAGTGCATTGACAACCCTTTAAATTCTCACATTTGAAAGGTTTTTCTTGTTAAATCCTTTGCAGTGATAGAGACGGATCTTCACTTGTGCAAATCAAGTGTGAGTCAAGTGGGGCCTGATGCCGCTGCTGGATTGTCTCCATGTCTGACACCTTGACTTTGCGATTAATACTCGGGAGAAGCACTGTGCTGGTGTTGTGCTGTGAGATGCAAGGGATTTTGACGAGACATGTAAATGTGTATAATTAGGATAACCAGGTCTTTTCCAACACTGATAATTAAATTGTCGTTTCGTCCCTCTTCCAAAGAACCCCTGGTTCAGTATAAACAATCCATGTGTCCATTTGTGTCAACCAACAGCCTGTTAACATGTGCTTGTCCCATGCTTGTTTTTCCCAGTCCACAGTACGCTTTAAATGACAAACAAACTAGATAGACAGGCCACATTGTCTACTTCCAGTGTGCACGTATATGTGTGTGTGTGCGTGAGAGAGAGAGAGAGAGAGAGAGAGAGAGAGAGAGAGAGAGAGAGAGAGAGAGAGAGAGAGAGAGAGAGAGAGAGAGAGAGAGAGAGAGAGAGAGAGAGAGAGAGAGAGAGAGAGAGAGAGAGAGAGAGAGAGAGAGAGAGAGAGAGAGAGAGAGTAGTGTAGAGACGTCCTCCCAGCCTCCTCCAGCCAGTAACCATGACAACAAGATGGCTGGGAGACTTGTTTCAAGCTCAATTGAGGCCGGTTTCCTACAAAATAGACCTGGGCAACGTTTCAATAAGCAACGTGTCGTTTAACTCATGAAAAGGGGCAATGAAATACGAACACACCTGTCATAAAATCCCACGATCTATTCGTTGCGTTAGCTAAACACACATTGCAGGTCTAGACCTAATATTATGATCACAGATTAGCAAGAATAACAGCACGTAGAGCACCTTGCCACCCCATCTATCATGTCACACAGATAGACCAGAACGATGTTACGAGTCCATTAAGACACAGTGCAATCATGATGTAACGATAACCGAAGCACCCCCCCCCCCCCCCCCCCCAAGATGAATATTTCTTCACTCACCGGTAAATTGCGAGCGTGGCAATGCTCCTTTTTCGCCGTCTGCCTCTGTACATCCGCACCGGGGAATAGCGCGCGTAGACGAATTCGGTTCTCCTTCCCCAATCTCTCTCTCACTCTCTCTCTCTCTCGCTCTCTCTATCGCTCCCTTTCTCTCTCTCTGTCTCTTTCGCTCCCCCCCTCTCTCGCCTCAGTTCTTGAGGACGACGGGTTTATACCTCCACACGAAGCCGCACATTGTGTCTGGTGAGCGGCTCGGATGCGCTTCGGAGCAGCGTCATTTTAACTGGTGTCAGCAATGGCTAACTATATCGCATTTGAAAACTCCAAATGTGTTTGTTGTAGATTACTGGAGAAGGATGAAAGAGTGAATTGTCCTCCTCTTCCATTCAAACCGGCCTATTTATTTCACGGGCTATTGACATCACAAGTCATGATTGGAAGAGGGGAAAGTTGGAACAGTGACCTGGGGGGAAAAGCACAGCCTACAGATGATTTACAGTCTTTTAAATAGTTCTGTCCAAGGTCTAAAGTATCACAGATGTCATATCCAGTCGTACACATTCATCATGCATGTTTGGTTAGATAGGACATTGACGTCTAGACAAATCAAGATGAAATCGCCTGAATTTATACATTCTGGGCCAACTACCGGTTAAATAAATCAAGCAATTTAAACCTGATTCGGGGACATGAACATGTGTCAAAAATAGAATATTTGACAAATGATGAAACTGTATCTCCCTAGAACTGTTTATCAGCTTTAATTAACCCGAGACACATATACAGTATAAATACATATCCATTAATCTTCATTGGAAAAAAATAGCCTCTAAAAGTTACCTACCTACCAAGAGCATCAAATTATTCTGCCTTTTGGAGGCAAAGATAAACAAAATACTGTTTAAGTCAAGAAATAAATTTGCACCATGCAGTTGAGTGAAATTACAGCATTTGGTACAGCACAGTAGGAATCAGTGCTTGTATTTATGGGGTTGGAGGTGGTGCCAAATTACTTTAAACAAACCTACATTAGGAAAATGATATTGGCCACAATTATGAGACAATCTCAACAAACCACTGAAGTGCAGACAATCAATTTGTCAGCATAGAGAACAAAGATGAATAGCGCTTGCTGTCAGCTGACACCCTTTGGAGAAGTCTTGATTTATTGGTGGACGTTGTGTTGTTGTGAAAGTGTTCTTTGGAAAATGAAGAATTGATTTTTGCCACATATTTGTGAAAAGAGTGAGATTATGCCGTCAACAAGCAGTTGGTTTCTGCCCTGAACTGTGATGACGTGTCCGCTGAGTGTCATTCAATAGAAGATGTTATTTGTCTGTGCATTCTCTATCAACTATATATCAACTATATATTTATTGTAAATTAGCACTGTTAACCCTTTGGGTAAAAATGACCCAAGACTGTGTTAAAAATGCCCCAAAAGACCCAAAATTATATGTTTTAACTTGAAATGTTATGACTTTACCAAGATTGTCCCCAACTACAGAAAAATGGAAATTTCCTTTTTATTCTAATTTCCAATGAAGCTGTACAAAAAAAGGACAAAGATGGTATTCAGGTAAAAAAAGAAAATCGAGTTACAATTGAGGTCATACGCTTTTTACACACCATAGAATCTTTCAATGCTTTAGTTGTGCCTCAAAACAATTAATTGTACATGTGAGCAAGACAGTCACAGACATAAACCAGACAAGATAGGCGGCATTCTCGCAGATGGCAGAACTAATTTTTTTGTGGATTTCAAGGTGTTATAAGGGTGCTACATATGACAAGGACCCCTAATTCTCTGTGTGCTGACGCCGTGGTTGTACAATATGACATCCAGCATAGACAACTGATTCAGAAGAGGAAGTGGACAATGTATCAGAAGAAAATGAGGAGGAACATAACTCCCGGGAGTATGATCTTTAGGACCTTCATTGTACCGACATTTTACCTGTTTATCACAGAAGCAATAGAAAAATAATGCTGAGATGACAAATCTGAAGGGTTTTATACGGCGCTACAACTACAATTATCATGGGTTAACTTGTTTTCATATTTTTGTCTTTTTATGTATTGTTCCGTATTGTTTTAAATTGTTCATTGGAGGGCAAAAAAGAACGTTTAGTCATTGAAATGCAAAAAAAAAAAAGAACGAAAAATCATCCAAAAATCCTTTTTGCACAGTTTTCCTTTTCTGAAGTGATACAGATACAAGCGAGGAGGGAACTATATCACATATTGTGGTGAGAGACAAGCTGTTTCTTCAAGCAAAATAAAAAATTGTGTTTAAAAATTCATTTAAGCTGCTTATTTGGGGGGATTTACTGAAGACGGCCATTTTGACCCAAACGACACGGTGTGTGTACAGAAAATGAGGACAACAGGATGGCTACATTGTGTGATTAAATACAGAGTATTGAGCTAGCATGGTGCGATAGATACAAACTCGATTTCGGCGGCTTTGATTGTGTGTTGGCTTACTTTATGTCACTCCAGTGAGGTTACATGAAATTTGCTGACGACTTGAGGAACTTTGATGAGCTGATTGTGTGACCTTGTGTGACTTTGAAGTTTTTTTGTGGAAAATGTTGGTTGAATCTGCTTTGAACAATTTGGAGGTACCACTGTTTGAATGTCACCTCAAAGGCAGCAATGTGATTACATTTTTTTTAATACCAACATTTTTTCATGTTTCTTTCTTCAGTATTGGACTAAGCCGCTCAAGCATTACAGTTAAATCCCGATGGATTGAAAAACTCCATCAATGGGGGATCTCTTGTGATCAATAGTACATGAGAAGGAGATGGGGAAAAAAAGCTGAAGTACTGTATTAGAAAGAAGCGCGTTTATAAAGTCATAAGGGGGTTGTCGGCAGAACAAAAGAGGATGCTGTGTGTGTGTGTTTGTAGACAAGGGGAGGAGAAGGTTAGACAGGCAAGGCCTACTGTGAGGCAGGTGGGGGGTAGTCAAAGAAGATGATGTTCAAAAGATGGAAAGATGATAGGAGGGTGGGGGGGGGATTCAGATGACAACGGGAAGATGCACAGCTGACCAGAAAATAAGAGATTCAAAACACAGTTTTGGGGGAACCGACTGGAGAGGCGACATCAATCCTAATTACTAATTCATTAACCTGCTGGTCTCCCCCCACCTCGTCTGGAGACACATATACACAGACACACATTGCTCCCTCATTTGTGTCCCTGGAGAGGCGGAGAAATGGATGGAGAAATAAAAGTGGTGTGCCTGCTGCTGAGTGACATCTGCTGGACCATGACGGCGAAAACGTTTTGGGGACGCTGGAAATCCCCGATGTGGCAACGGAATGGGGGGGAGGCAAGGTCGAGTTATTGCTGGGTGATGAAAATAAGATAACAGCTTGGTTGGATGGGGTGAGACGGTCCCCTGTGACACTGCATGCAGAAGTGAGTTGTTGTGTAGAGAAAAGACATGGCCATGTGGTGTGGGCAAGGTTTGCAAGGCTGTGCGTACCCTATGACTAATGATGAATCAATCGGCTCATCAAGGAACAACATTATGGAAATAAACTCATTGGTCGCTTGCACAAGCTAATGAAATCCAATACCAAGGATGGAAACAAACACTCTGCTGACAAAGTGTGTTGCATATACAATATTGTTTATTATGAGTTCGGTCCAGCAGTGGACAAAATGATTGTTGAATGTAGAGTGCTGTTCCGTGATATGACATAAAATCCCTTAAATGCCACATTAAACGATCATCTCTAACATTGGCATTAATATATTTTATGTTGCATGTTGTACCTAATGAAGTGTCAAGTGTGATACTACCATCCATCCATTTCCCATGCCGCTTATTCCTCATTACGGTCGCGGGGGTGCTGGAGCCTATCCCAGCCGTCTTCGGGCACTAGGCGGGGGACATCCTGAAGTAGTTGCCAGCCAATCACAGGGCACACAAACCACCAGACACTCTCACACTCACACCAAGGGACAATTTAGAGTGTTCAATCAGCCATGCCTGTTTTTGGAATGTGGGAGGAAAGCGGAGAAAACATGGGAAGAACATACAAGCTCCATACAGGGAGGCCGGACCAGTTTTGAACTCACGACCTCTGCACTGTGAAGCCGGCGTGATAACCACACGACTACCGGGCCACCCCTCAGCCTGATACAGTGCACAGGATAGACATATTGCTCTTTTTCAACATTTATTTTCAAACAGCCCTAATATTATTCTTACACCGCAAATTCTTCACAAGGAAACGAACAACGTGACCTTTTTTCAGTGTCATAATAATAATAACAATAATCATCATCATCATAATGATGAGAATATAACATTACTAATACTACTATGAATACTAAAACATATAATTTGGCTTTTCCCTTCACACAGCGAATCAGTGTCCTCCATCTAAGTCGGTTTTGTGCATTATCTAATAATGATAATAATAATAATAAGAAGAAGAAGAAATAGAACAACAACAACAGGGCGGCCCAGTAGTCAAGTGGTTAGCACATGGGTGTTTACCTCACAGTGCAGAGGATGAGGACGGGGACATTGCCTGTCTGGCTGTGTGTGTGTCAGGATGTCCACAGTGATGAACAAGTATGACACATTGCCCCAGATAAGTGAGTCCTGGAGAGGTTTCCATCACTTTCACCTGTGTGCACTTGTTCACCACATGGAGCCGAAGGGGGAACATTTAGCACCTGAAAAAATGTCTGTGTTGTTTTTTTTCTGGCGCGCGCATGTGCTTGTGTGTGCATGTGTTTGTATGTTTGAGAGACCGCAAGACAGACAAACATGGGACACCCTGCCAACATCATGACGGAGTGCACCATGTGTGTTTTCAGATTCATTCTGTCTATTGTGGCCAGCATGCTAACTGAGAATTTGCCGGGAAGCCAGGTAAAAAAAATTATTAAAAATTTGAAAATGGACATGTTGCCGTAGCAACAGCAACACACTATATGCCAAGTTGTAAATATGGAATTAACAAGTCCTTTCCAAGAAAAGAAGAGAAACAGTACTAAGCTGACACACAGATGGAGTCGGGTTCCTTCTGCCTTTCCCTTCCAAGAGCTGACTTCAGCCACTCGAAATGTGATTTTGTGCCCTATTTTTCATGTGAATTGCATCCGATTTCCAGAAAATCCAGACTCCTGACAGTGCATTCTTTTAGGGACCTTAAGAGTGTGCGGCAGCAGGAAATAGAATGCATAGCTCCCTGCTGGTTTTCTTTCCAAAGAATAGGCCAACACACACTCACTCTTGTTTTGACTGCTCTCAACACTTTCGGGGAGAGGGGTTTTATTGTGTGTGTGGAGGGGGGGGGGGGGGGGGGGGTTACTGAGCTTGTGTCCAGATATGGCACTTACTACAAATGTTTTTCCACTGTTGATCCAGCTGAATAAAAAGCAACAATTTTTAGCCTTCAACTTGGATACGTTTCACAACCTGGAGGCTAAAGAACCTGACAAAGTCATGAATAGATGGAAACTTTTGAAACAAGTCTCTCCTGTGTGAAAAAAAAGTGAATTCATTCACCAGAAACTCAAGTCATGCATCGTCCTTAACTAATTGCTGTTCTGCACTCTACCAAGTTAGCATTATTGTAAACATAACAGAGCATGACTTTTGCTTATGATCTAATAAGGTCTATAAATACTGTATAGTATCTATTGGTTCGATCCCAAAACCTCACAAAACAAATGGAACAGAAATTCCAAAGTCTGCTTCAGGAGAATGGTGCTCAATGATGGCCCCAGCTCGCTTGGAGCTTTCCTCGGAAAGAAAAATATTGTAAATCTTTGTGGTCAGTCTTATATAGAGAGCTGTCCAACTTAAGGTCTACGCGTGGAGTGTGTTCTCTATCCTCACTATTAGTGGAACAATTCAGCCCACGAGCAGAACAGTGTCTTCCTTGTCACTTTTTTCCCCCACAACTGGCTTTCTGTCCTTTCTGGTCATGATATCTTTATGCAAACGAGTACGATAACTGCGACCACATGTTACTTTTGTGACAAAACTGCTCAACGCGACATCTGCATGCTGTAAATATTACTTGTGAAGTGCTCGATGTTTTATAGTATAATGTTATAATGTCACTTATGCTACCAGTTGTATGCAGTTTTCAATTAGCACACATTTATGCCTTGCTAGGAATATGTACTTTGCATATACTACTTGTGTGATTTGTATGAGACGGTATCCCAATAGTGAAGACAAACACCTATATAATAAATGCTTCAGTGGCTTCCCATTAGTCTGTGGCTACGCAAAAAACATGACAGATTGTTTTGTTTTTATTAACTTATCAGCTGTCTGCGGACAAGCAAGCTCTGGTTATAATACTTTCTCTGTGTATTTATTTATCACTTCATTTTGAGCTTACTTTCAGACAGACGTTACGTTGTTTGTAGTTCTTGGTTGTTTGTAAAAATCATTCGCCGTCCCCTCAGCATAGATATATACGGTATTATATTTGTTTTGAATATAATCATTTAAAATCCCTCCACATCTTAGGATATTCATCTTGATGTCCCTGATTTTCTTTATCCAAGCAGGTCTGAAACATTTTTATGTTGATTGATGACTTTGCCTACTCATCTCTTATTTGTTTTGACAATGGTGTCTACAGGGGCACCTAGTGTTGAATGTAAGAACTGCAATGCACACCACCACACGTTGAGTGCAGCCCAAAGTTCGTTATTTTCAATGTCCTGCGGGAGATAAAAAAGGATTTGCCAAAATTCAGAGCTGGGGCTAAATTTCTCCATATATGACTACTAAATGCTTCCAGTGCTGTAAATTAATGTTCTACTACAACTTTGGTATAATCCTATTTGTTAGGGGTTGTAGTGAATCTTCGAAATAATAGATTTCAGTCATTTTGATTTGTTTGAGCAGAAATCAGAGGAGTGTAAAGTAAATGGAAAAGATGGAATCATGTTTTTATGTTCTCACAACAGTTCCCCTCGTTCTTTCCGCCCTATTATTGGATTGGATTTGCCTTTATTAGTGTCGCAGTGGAGAAATTTACCTTTCACAGCAGCAAAGTGATGAAAGGAATGAAAGTAGAAAAACAAAAGACATGAGCTGCTCGAAAGGCAGCCACTCTCGTGGCGCCGTCTTGAAGTCAAAAGAACCAAAAAAAAAAACAACAAAATGACAATAATGTGACAACACAAAGGCAATATGACAACACAAAGACACAAGAGTAATTCATTCTTAAGCATTGTCTGTACCCTCTTTGTTACATGAAGCAGTTCTAGATGAAAGATGAGAGTATTATGTGTACTGTATTTTGGGGTAGGGGTGTGGAAAATATATAATTTTAAGGCTGCATCTAATTAACTTGCCTCTGTCCATGCTGCAGCTGAGTATCCTTCATGACTGCCTCAGAATTGGACAGAAGGCAAGTATGACGTTATTAAGCAGCATGTGAGAGGTCGAGTTCATCAACCCTCCATTCTGCGCACCAACATACACTCCTGTTTGTCTTGTGTAGCAAATAAATAATATGGATCAAATCACAATCCCAACAGCGTTTGGTTCTGTGTGTGATTGGGATAATCACTGCTGTTCTTTGCACAGAAGTGAGTGTCAATTGTTTGAATAAGCTTCTTCTTTAAATCCATTCAGTTCTACAGAACAGTAATTTTAAAATACATCATTCAGCAGCTCACACCTTCATTACTAACCTCGTAACCGAACACATAATATAGTACAGTATTACAAATATTAACTGCTCAGTGGCTAAACACATTCTAAAAAAACTGTGCTTAAGTGCTCAGAATTATTATTATTATTATTATTATTATTATTATTATTATTATTATTATTATTATTATTATTATTATTATTATTGTTATTGTTGTTGTTATTGGTAAGCGTGGCTCAGGCCTTTTGTGTAAAATGTATTATTTCCCTTTGTGCTTACATGAATTTTCTCCCAAAATGGTGTTAAGATCCATCCATCCATGAATTCATTTTCGGAGCCATTTATTCTCACTCGGCCTGCGGGCGTGATGCCGCCTATCCCAAGTGTCATTGGACAAGAGGGAGTCCGTTTTTATTTATTTATTTATTTATTTATTTATTTTTATTTATTTATTTATTTATTTATTTAGCGGCATCGTCAGAATTGTCCAGCAGAGGTCACTCTGGGTACAAAATAGCATTAAAACGTGCTCTGCGTTCAAATCCGCGTCTCGTCTAAATGCTCTATTGCGCTTTGCAGATAACCGTGGGGACTTTCCCAAGGCGTGTAATGAATGAAATACAAATGTTGGCTGATGACGAGGATATATGGAACGCTCGCAGTGGAAAACAATTTCCTCATAATTCCAGACAGCAATTGAAATTAAAGGAGTGGTCCTAATCTTCAAATGACTAATCGTTCCTTTTAGTCTCGTGATATAAATGGGTGACAGTGTCGTTTGCCTTTCTGGTTCAGACATTTCTTTTATATCTTATGTTAAATGATATTCTGCCTATATAGTACATCTGTTGAGGGAATATCCTAAAAAAAATCTTGTTTGTTTTGTGTGGTTGTAATTGTTTCTTCTTCTTTCTCAGATTTTGCTCATTTTTCCTCAAAGAGCCCACTAAGCCAGGGTTCTGTTGTTTCCATTTCTCAACCTTGGCCTTTCGTCCGTCTCACCAGTGATAATCTAGGAGCAAAGCAAACAGGTGTTTGGTATCGGTGTGACTCGACTTTTGACAGAAACTCATGTGTCTGTGTCCTGACCATGTGTAGAATTACAAGAATTAATGACGTTGTTTTTGTTGAAGTATTTACATGCAGTCTCTGAGAAAGTCACATCAGTTTTGGCCAAATAGTCAGGTGGAATTAACACCAACAAGACAATAAAATATCATTGTGGGTGCAGATGAGATGAAATAAATGTATCTAGTTATTATAAAAATAGAGTTTAAGCTTTTCCAATGATAATTTGATTGATTAAGCTATTTCGTTCCGAATGCTCAACAGCTAGATAAGAGAACCAATAAATATTGTCAGTTGCTCTTAGTGTTATGTAGTCCAGTTGCTTTCTTTCAAGGGTCATTCGTGTACTACACAGTTTGGGGTGCTACCCAGGATTGCAGCCACCCCTGACCAGGGCCACGGTTGTCATGGTAACGCCATCCATACTCAATATCGGCCCATCAGTTGAGGCCAGATTTCACAAAGACAAGGAATGGCACTTGTAAAGTCAACAAGATTAAAAGATCCTTGCTATCCCTTTTTTTTTCACAAACAATTCTGAATACGAAACAGTTGTGTAGCAGATGATTTTTTTGAACTGGTCCATAGTGCCTAAAAGTGCCTCGGGAGTGGAAAGAGCCTTAACTCCTCAAGAGACCGCGAATACCAATCTCGTCAACTGGACTCTAAAATGGTGGCATTGTGAGGTGGGAAGGACAAAGAAACACAATGAGCGGTGGCTTAATAAACGTTCCAGCAACCTGTCATCAGCTTAAGTGCGCGCATTCCTTCCTGCGCACGTGGTGTTTTGATTACTGCTTTCACACAAAGCCAGCAGGACTTCCTGCAGGAAGAAAACAACAGAAGGAGACTGTAGATCAACAACCATGTCAAACGGTAAACAGATGAAATGGGAAGGAAAAACGAATCCCCCGCTAGTTCCTGGTTGTGATGTCCACATTATGAAATCCTGATTGATGATGGTTTTATTTATACAACACTGACTAAGTAGGCCAACTTCCGTGTGCAGCAGAGTAACATTTAAGAATCATTTGTAATGACGCTGAGCTGTTTTTAGATCACCTGTCTGGAAATTCATCTTTTGTTTGTTTTATGTGATTCATTTTTTGTCAGGTGACTGGGGAGAGAGGAGGGAAAAGATCAAAATTGTATTGTTGGGCCGTCCCACTGCTGTTGAGTACAAATGAGGCAGCTGAGACGGCATTCCACCCATCTGATGACTGCGCTTACACAGACACGTACACACCTTACACACATGCCTGCACAAACACACACTGGTATGATGAGTGTGTGCCCACGTCACACACTCATCATACCGCTCTCTAGAGGAAGCTCAGACTAGTATACGGAGATGCTGGTGGTTGGCAGGCAAAGTAAGTCCATTCTCTCTTTTTCCTTTTGTCTTTCTGTTCGTCGCCATTCTGCCGTCTGCCTCACTTCATTTGTCTCCCGCATTCTGCAGTGTCAAAACAGCCGCTGAGTTCTCACACGGGATGACTTTTAAAACTTTTCGCTCAGCATGCGTTGCACACACCTTGCGCCTCTCTTCCTCACACACACAAACACGCACACACACACACACACACACACACACACACACACACACACACACACACACACACACACACACACACACACACACACACACACACACACACACACACACACACACACACACACACTCACACACACACACAAACACTCTTTCTTTTCTCTGCATGTGAGACCAGGCATAAGTAAGATCTGAGCCTATTTGAAGGTTGGAGCACAGCCAGAGGGGCACGCTTTGTCTTTACATGGGAACAACAGAGTTGGGCCAGTGAATGTTGATCCTCTATTTACGGTCTCCTTGAAACTGTTGATTATACTAGGTTAACTACAGCAGGTAGGGTGCCGTTCGATGATTGCTACGTGTTAGCATACAACCTGTTTTGCATACATTTTAGATGCATGCAATTAGACAGACAACATCAGAATCAGAATCAGAATCATCTTTATTGCCAAGTATGTAGAACACACAAGGAATTTGTTTCCGGTAGAACACGCTGCACTAGTATCGTTGTCAAAAAAAACTGCTAAGTGGCACTATACAGTTCCATTTTGGCTACTGTTGAAAGAGTTCAAAGAGTTAATGGCTTGGGGGAAGAAGCTGTTTAAATGTCTGCTGGATTTGGTGCGCATGGATCGGTAGCGCCTGCCTGAGGGGAGTAGCTGGAAAAGGTGGTGGGCAGGGTGCGGAGGGTCCAGTAGGATTTTCCGCGCCCTAGTTTGGATTCTTGCAGTGTGCAAGTCCTCGAGAGTGGAGTGGATGGAACATCAATCTATTTTTTCTTAACCACTTTTAGAAACGGTTTCTTCAGCCGTCATCTGTACTTCTTTGAAGGTGTCGGACGTTTCGCACCTCATCCAAACAGCTTCGTCAGCGAACTAAACTTCTGTTGGTATCTCTGGCCCTATATATATCCCTAATGTACAGAGGTGGCGGTGCCAGGCCTCTGCTCTGATAGGTCCCTGCTCTAAGGTTGGGGGAGCAGTAGACTACTACATTAAATTAATCTTCGGAACAAAAGAAGTAATCAGATTAAGGATATGTATAGGGCCAGAGTTACCAGCACAACTTTAGTTTGCTGACGAAGCTCTTCAGATGAGGTGCGAAACGTCCAATACCTTCAATGAAGTACAGATGACGGCTGAAGAAACCTTTTCATCGACGGACCACTCCCGTACAACTGAGAGCCAACACAGACACTTTTAGAAAAGTGTATTTTGTTTGTTTTCCTTAGGTTTACAACCTGGCATCGGATGCTCATTTTGGTCATCCAATCAGACTTTTTGTCTTTAATTTGTTTATTTTTTAAATGTTACATTTTGTATTGATGACATCAAACCGCCAGTCTTGTCATTGTGTGTATGCGGTAATTTGGATTAATTTTCCAACAGTAAGGCATCAACTTTTTGCATGGGCATTAAATAATTACCTTAGTGTTCCAAGTTAAAGTGTGCGTTAAAGTGCACACCCGTTGAAGGCTTTACCTCAATGCTATCAATCCAAATCTGGCTCACACGTGGCCACCCCTGAGGCTCCAAAGTAGTGCCTGATGTATCAACACTATTTACCTCCTTTCAACAGCCATTGGCTGAGCCTCATCACACAACTCGGTTGCTATTGGCTGCATCTCACTCGCTCTTTTAGAATTCTGTTTACACACTTTGAAGGAGGAAGTTGGTTTTTCCCGGAATGGTCTTTGAGGATTTCCCGCAGTAATAACTAACTCGGCTGTTAATGACTACCAAGCAATGTTTGTGTGTGTGTGTGTGTGTGTGTGTGTGTGTGTGTGTGTGTGTGTGTGTGTGTGTGTGTGTGTGTGTGTGTGTGTGTGTGCGCGCGTGTGCGTGTGCGCGTGCCCGTGCGTGTGTGTGTGTGTGTGTGTGTGTGTGCGTGCGTGTGCGGCGGGGTGTTGGTGAACTACTGTGTGTTTATATTTATGAGTAAATGTGTGAATCATAGTATGTGTGTATAAGAGCTCATTTACCTGATGGTTGAGAAGAAGCATCTGAGGCCAAAGACAAATTGTACCAGAGTCTTCATTCAGGACCTGGATTTGACTCTGGACTCTGTCAGATAGGAGGATTTTCATTTTGCCATATTTTTGAAAGGAAAAAAGGACATTCTCACTGAATGCGCTTGTGTCAAAGGAGAAATCATTGAGGTAACAAACATCTTTCTCATCTTTCTTGTCGAATGACAGCAGCAGCCTCTGGTGTATACCGCTGCTCCAGACACAGTTCCCCCTTCAACTCAAGAGAGTCCAACATATTCTCTCTGCTCTGAGGAGGAAGACAAGCCAAAGGATAGCGAGGCGCTTTACCTGATCCAAAACCGGGACGAGCCATTATCAGCTATCACTGAAACAAGAAACTCTGAACCAAGCGACTTCGGGACTGACGGCTGGTTGCTGTGCTCCAAGAAGGGCGCCAGGATGCTTGCGAAAATCCTGGAGGAGATGTGGGTGGAGCCGGAGGTTCTGGAAGCGCTGAATGAAGAGCAGAAAAGGATTCTCTTCCTCAAAATGAGAGAGGAACAAGTACGCCGTTGGAAGGAAAGGGAGGAGCGGGAACAAGAAGACAAAAGAATACCAAAGAAAGGTAACATCGCTTAAACAAAAACAAAAGTAATACAGGTTGACAAATACTTCACATTATAAAGCAACAACGTTTATGTAAACAAGATCGAAAGTCCCTTTATGTCCAGGTTGTTAAATATGTCCGCTTTCTCCGACTTAATCCACCATTTCTGCAGGCAGTGATCTTGTGGTTTATTATATCAGCTCTTGCACATGTTCATCAAAATCCCTACCTGCAAGTCTTGCGATGCAATGCAAACAGAAGCATCCCTATGGCCATTCGTGTGTGTGTGTTTGTGTGACAGCTTCCATCAGCAGGAGTCGAATCAGTTTCCCAGTTTGCAGCTGAGTAAGATTGATGAGCCCCCTGTGGTTTCGACTATCTATTAAATTACAGTCTTTGTTTAACCACTTCTGAGACATCACCTGAGGCAACCAAGTCTGTGTTACACAACACCTGTTTTTTTGTTGCTAGTGATGTTCATTGCAAAAACCAAATAGCCAATTAAAAGTTTACAATAGAATTAAGATACATTTTAATAATAAATGTCAAAAATATATTCATTATTTTAATAATAAATGTATTTTTGACTTGACTATAGAAAGCATGCTAAAATAAAATAATAAAGGTAACGACAGATAAAACAAAAAATGGATGATCAATGTGTACCTCATCTTCAGGCTGGTGTTCGCCGAGATATGCTCCAGTTCACAATTCAACTTGCGGACGTCACGTCCACGACCAACCTCAGAAAATAGGCTGGCTGTTTGGTCATTATCTCAATAATGCTGATGTCATTTACAATTAACAAGTATAAAAATCCTTGTCCCCAGAGATGGATAATAAGCAGTTGGATTTTAAATTCTTATACTATAAGCACTGTTTTAATGAGAACCTTGAGTTTTAGCACTAGTGGGGTGCATACAATATATTTTACTGTAAAATAGGTTTCAGGCTTGACTCCCCTTTGATATACTGTAAAACAAGCAAAAACCTTACCTATGTTGTCCTCTAAAGAAGCGACCATTTAAATCACCAAGCCTGTTAGAAAAAAATCCAGGAACAAATGAGATTGAACACGTCCAGTTATTCAGTCTCTGTTAAAAATAACTTGATTTTCCCTTTGCCTGTTGTTTTAATATTTATTTTTTTACTTGTGTTTAATGCAAATGTGAATTTATTTATTTGATTGAAATGACAGAAGAAAGTCTAAAATATTTGACATAGCAATAAATATGTAACATTTATTTATGTATTTATTCTATTTTGATTGAAGATGAACACTATTCCTGATTACTACACAGCCTTGAACACCATTCTAAAAATGTAAAATAAAAAAAACACAATAATTTCAACAACTCTAATCAAAATGTAAAAAACGAATAATAATACAGAAATATGGGAAGAAACCCCTTTGAATATAATTTCACGACGCAGGGCACGAATAATTTGGGTCTTAACCGCGTGTGGGTTTTATCCAAACAGCAATGCTGCGTTCATGATTTCGTTTCGGTCCACTCTTCACAAAGAATGAGTCTTCAATCTGCGAGTAAAAGGCCCCAGGGGCAGAAATAATACGCAAGCAAGGACAAAGAGACTGTCAGAGGAATAAATTTGTAGTACAGCACCATCTTCTGGAAACAAGACTTCATAACAATCCACGAGACGACGTACTCCAATAAATTTCCCTCTTTTTTGTCACTGTTTGCAGCCAACAACAAGCACGTGAGCTGGCTCCTCGGTCGTGATGGAGATGTCTGCGTCCGTGTGATTGGAGAAATGGACGAGTTTAGGTCCTCCAAACATCTCCAGAACATTATCAATAGCAGGTTAGCATACAGAAAGGCACATTAGTTAGGTACTGCCATGCACATTATTTTTATGAAAGAATGAAAATCGAGTATTATTATTATTCGTGATAAAATAAAAAGCATTTACAATGTACTGGATCTGACGACAAACCATAGCTACCATCATTAAAAAACACATTAACTCAATATATCGATGACAAAGTCCAGTGTGTGTATTTCTTGTAAAACAGTGCAGTCCTTTTTGTAGAAACACGGGTACGCAAAAAAAATCAACTATTAACTTTTCCAAGGGGCAACACTGAAAAAAATGCTACTTTGCTGTGAAAGTAATCGTTGTTCAGCTCGTGAAAACAGTAACGGTGCAAATTTACTGTCCCGTCAAAATACCATATTTTCCGGTGTATAAGATGCACCGGAGTATAAGGCGCACCCCCAATGAATGATGTATTTTCCAAATGTTTTCCATATACAGTATAAGGCGCAATGGACTATAAGGCACACCTTCAATGAATGAAAAATGTATATTATAAACATACATTAAAAAATAATTATGTAAATATAGAAATGTTTTCAAAATATAAAACACACCACACTATAAAATGCTACAGCAGAGACTGGGATTACGCACAATTTCTCCTGGGGGAAAAAGGAGTCGTTGGTTGCTGACAGTTGTTGCCAGACCTGTTGTGACTCAATATTACTTCACATATAAGGTGCACCTGTGTATAAGGCACAGGGTCATCTTTTGAAGAAAATTAAGGCTTTTGGATGCACCTTATACACCGTAAAATATGGTAACTCAATACCAAGACACAGCTAACTACACTAGTGACAAGACTCCTAAGTGAAAAAGTCAAAATTGGTCCACAAGTGTTCATTTGTTTGTATGACCAGTATTGTTTCCCTCTTGGCCGTGAAGTTCACTCGAGCTTTATTTCCATGAAAACCGTCTTCCACTCCTCCATTGAAAACATCACTAAATAACTCACTTTTGTGCCATACTGAGAGAACTCATACTCACGGTTGGCTCTTGATCCTCTGTCAGCACATTCTACATAGATTCCTGCACCCCTCCAACTCAGCACGTGACAACATGACATCACTTAGCCTTTGATAAAATGAGAACAGCAAACTAAAGTTCGGGGGTAGCATGCTATCCACTCATCCCTTATTGGATTATTCAAGTTATTTGTCAATGAGTAATTGGAGGCTGGGATAGGCTCCAGTGCCCCCCATGACCCTAGTGAGGATAAATGAATGAATGAATGAATGAATGAATGAATGAATGAATGAATGAATGAATGAATGATTGGAGGAGTGCTTCAAAGGCTGTGTGACTGACTGCTTGCTGACTGTCCTCTGATGGCGACTGTTCCGCAGGCTCCATCGTGATAATATGAATGGCATCCAGACAGCAGACACGCAGGCAGGAAAACCCACCCAACAGCTTGGATTAAAAGAAGAAACCCAGTTTGCCCTCACGGCTGTGAGTTAATGTGTTTGTGTTGGCTGTTTAAGTTAAGATAATGTGATAACCGCCAACTGGTTGTCACATTATGCGCTCCTTGCACACAGAATGACCCCGACTCGCCAATCATCCAATCGTCTGAGGATGTGGTGGACTTGTACAGCGCCGATGACGACTTGAAAGACCTCAGCCAGGGCAGTGACAATGAATCGGGCAGTAGCTCGGACAATCTCGGTGACTGGGCTCCTCGCTACAGGCCCCATCTTAGTCGCCATGGCAACAAACCAGCACTCAAAACCCAGCTGTTAGACGCAGAAAAGGTCAGCCCACAGGCCAGAGGTGAGAAAACCAAAGAGGACTGATGGTGAAAACAAACTGCCAATGGTCAGTTCTCTTTTTGGTACAAAATATTTCTTGATTAAAAGCAAAAGTGGTAAAAATGCGACAAAATGTATCATTAGTTGAGCATGTTGACCCTGCATAAAATGACAATCTTGTCAAATGCATCACTCTGAATCTTATTACAATTACAACATGTATCAATCCATGAATGCTTTTCAATACCACTTGACTGGTTGACTGTACATTGTAATCCATTCTCAGACTGTTCCAATACATTCATATGTAGATAAAAATGTTGTTTTGACAATGTTGTATGGAAAATCTAAAAGGAAACAAACATCAAACCAACACATTTCTAAAATGAGATTCAGGCGATAAGGTGTGATGGACATAATCGATTAGGTCTTAGAACGCATCCTTGTGGAGTTCCACAGTTTGCAACTTGGTTGCAGGCAGTTAAGTACTGCAAATAATTATGTTTCAGACCTTAGCCTTGTCTGTTTATTATTTTCCCGAATTCCAATCAGGTTATGACATTATGTAATTAAAAGAGCACAATGATGTGCTTATCCTTTTCATCCCGTAATCAAGTGAATACTCTGCATCGACAAGTTGTTTCATGTTCAAACTGATTATCGGACTAAATCGTTTAGGTCTTAGAACGCATCCTTGTGGAGTTCCACATTTTACAAATTTCCTGCAGGCAGTGAAAGACTGTAAATAATAATGTTTCAGACCTTAGCCTTATTTATTTATTTTTTCCTCAAATTTGGTTGTTCAAAAGTAAGGGTGCTCTGAGGAAATACCACCTTGTGAGCAACTGTGTGCTGTGGTCTGATGAATCCGCATTCCAATTTGATTTTGGAAATCATGGACGTGGTATGCTTCAGGCCAAAGAAGAACCATCCAGATTGTTGCTTGTGCAGAGTTCAAAAGATATAATTTGTGTGTGTAGAGGGTGTTGGTGCCCATGGCATGTGAAACCTGCACATGTGTGATGGCACCATTAATATTGAAAAAGTATGTATTTAATTTGGGGCGGGATATGCCATCCACACAATATCCTCTTCAGGGACATCTATGTTGATTTCGGCAAGAAATTCACGAGTCAGATAATGAATGAATGTGTTACAATAAGAGGCATAGTATCACACTGACCTGTCCTGTCGAATGTTGTAAGCATGTGGCTCATGCTGAAACAGAAAATCCAACAATGAGGACCTCAGACTGTTGAGTACAAAAGAAATTAGCAGAATTTGTGCCTGAAAATGCTTAATTGGTGTTGATAAAAGAATATGCAACACAGTGATTAACATGACTGTGTCCTAATGTATTAAATGCACTGAATTCAAAATATGTGAATATTTGAAAGTAAATCGATAAAAAATACAATGACCTTTTTTAATATTACATTGATGATAGGCTGAAAAGGATTTACATTTCATTCATGTTTTACACGTTGTCCCAACTTCATATCAAAATATTTGTACAGTAAACAGTGTTTTCATGTTTGTTGTTCCCCAACCTCACCTGCACAATTGCAGGTACGTACAGTATAATACTCAAACCAGCAGTGTCATTCTGACTTTTCTGAATTAACATCAACATTTTCCTTCCCAGACATCTCAACTCGTCAAAAAAAGAAATCCGAATGTGGAGGCAGAGTGGCCCAGCTCAGGAAAGCCTTTGGATCTGTTCCTTCTCATGGTTTCAGTCAACCTCTGTTGCCTGCAAAACCTGCTCATCTACTGACCAAAAGCACAGCACTGATCCATTAACATGCCGCTCGGCCTGCTGTGAAACAATTCTGTGGCCCCAAAGAGACTGATGAACTGAAACATGTCACAAGTACTCTGCAACGAGTAACGCCTGACTTAAGACATCTGTGGTCCAGCTCAGGCCACATGAAGACGGACCAGGACCCGGACTCGAATCCCAAAGTTGAATTGGGCATGGCGTAATGGAGGACACTTACTGGCCAAAACTTTGGGTACTTGTGAATCTGCATACGCCAATTCATGGACAATGCAAAGCTGGCCCCAAGTTTTGAAAGGTGCTTAAAAATTAAATTATTATTATTATTATTATTATTATTATTATTATTATTATTATTATTATTATTATAAGTAAATGTATAGGATACAGTTGCTGAAAAAATACATAATTGAAACTCCACAACACTTTCATTTGTTGTCAAGTGTACCAGTTAACACAGCCAGGATAAACCGTGAATGTCAAATATTTACAGACCAAACTGCACTGTGTCCCTTTAGGGGGAGTTCAGGAAAAAACAAAACCCACATCAAAACAAAAGTTATTGTAGCATGGCATGATCATGCAAGCATCGCCATTGATTGTGTATTCTATTAACTCATTCACTGCCACACATGCAAAAATGTGTGCACTCCAGTGCTAGGGTTTTTGTCATTGTCACTCAAATTCCAGGACCCACAGACTATTGAGTTTTAGGACTACATGAACATTCAATACAGACAGCGTTACAAAACCTTAGATCATCTTCTTTCATCAGAAAAAGAGTTTATTCCTAAATGATATGGGTCTAGACTCTAGAGTTATATGAGCTTGAAATGAGCCTGGCTGTCCAAAATACAATGCAATACATACATATGGGTTTCTATAGCGCTTTAACAACAGCTGAAGCTGGAACAAAGCGCTAACATGGAAAAAAGGGAAACGTTGCCCCCTCATGGAAAGGAAAAACATTGCTAGAGGCCATGGCCAGCACTTTATCAGCACCCAATCATGAAAAAAACAAAACCTGAACAAATTCAGGAATGGCCCTTTATGTCATATTTTCAATTCCTGAATAAAATCGTGAGTGGCAGTTAAAAGAGTTAAATGTTGCTTTTTCGTGTGTTCCACCAAATTGAACATGGATAGTGTAAATGATGGGGAGAAAATAATGTATTTGACTTTAATATAAACTCTACTGATGTGTGTGCGCGTGTGTGTTTGTTTGTTTGTTTGTTTGTTTGTTTGTTTGTTTGTTTGTTTGTTTGTTTGTTTGTTTGTTTGTTTGTTTGCTTGCTTGTTCGTTTGTTTGTTGTGGTGGGGGGCGGGGTTTCTGATAGCGCTAGTCAAGGAGGTTGTTGATAGTGGTCGGCTCTCACAACGATTATCTATTCAGCAAGAAAACAGCCCACCATAGATCAAACAGAGAGCACATAAAGCTGATTAGCATGTGGTTAAGACGCAGAGACAGAGGGCGAGACGCTCGAGGAGACGGAGCAAATGCCAGTTGGGTCACGGGGAAGCAACACGTCACAGCCGACTCATTAAAGCTCCTCAGCATTCCCTCACCACCTCCACCCCCTCAGGATTTGGCGTCTGTGCGAGTGGGTGCGTGTGTGGGTGCGTGTGTGGGTGCGTGTGTGGGCGCGCGCGTGTGTGTGTGCGGGTATATGTGCGTGTGTCCGTTTGTGTGTGTGTGTGTGTGTGTGTGTGTGTGTGTGTGTGTGTGTGTGTGTGTGTGTGTGTGTGTGTGTGTGTGTGTGTGTGTGTGTGAGAGAGAGAGTGCGTGTATCCGTCCGTCCCATATCTTGGATCATGTGACTTGACGCACGCACGCAGTGTGAAAAGGCCCACTATATTTAGCAGGGCAGTGTAGGGTTTCCCAGCCCGGCATTGTGGAGAGAGCGGTCAACTTTGCCGCATAAGAAAGTGAACGCATATCAAGTGTGAGAAGCAGGAGTTTGCAAGTGCTTAAGAAAATTGATGTCTTTCCTACCCAGAAGGAGAAATTGAGGCACTTCTCAAGTGTTACAATACAATACATCCTAATTTATATCACATGCTATACACCTCAGACCATTTCCATCCATAGTGAAGTAATTGTAGCAAAACATCATTATTATTTCTCAACAGCTGCTTAAAATGAAATACGATATACGCACACAAAGAGTAAAATGTTGTGTGATTCAAAATGTACAGTGATACCTCAGCTTACGAATGCTTTAGCTCACGAACTTTTCGCTTTACGAACATTAAATTCGCAAGAATATAATCTTGGCATACAAACTAGTTTTCGGCTGACAAACCAAACCACACAGCGCCACGGTGGCTAGCGGACTAGTTTTCCACACCCACTTTCTTTGAGTGCAGATGTGGTTTGTTATCGAGTGGAGTACTTTTGCGATTATCGGACCGAAAAAGACCCCACCATAGGCGAGTGTTAAGGCGAAGAGGACACAAAAGAAAATTACGGTCGAGCAGAAGGAGATCATCGAAAAACACGAACGAGGTGTGCATTTGGGTGACTTAGCGTCCCAGTACCAGTACGCGAGCGACCATTACTACGTGTGGCTAAAGGTGTTTCTGTGTTGTCTAAGCAACGGTCTCAGGAAATAGAAGACTTTGAAAAAACTTCTGTTGATTTGGATTAACTAAAAGCAGTTAGCAGGAGACATTGTGAGTCAGGGTATTATCGCCGATAAAGCACAGCAACTTCACTCGGATATCATTAAGAGGCAACTATATCAACGGCCATCACAAAGGTAGATAAAACAACTTTATTATGTAATACAGTTTATTTTTTTAATTACAATCCAATAGCACATTTATTTTACATAAAAGAAGGTATATTTTCTGTAGTTTTAAGGCTTATGTCGTAGAAAATTATGTTTATGGGGACCTGGGAACGGATTATACTAACTTTCGATGGTGTTTATGAGAAATAAATGTTTGGCAGACAAACGTTTTGCCTTACACACACTTTCTGGTAACCAATTAAGTTCGGAAGCTGAGATATCACTGTACTTTATGTTACACTGGTGGTTCTTAACATTGCTAGAGGGATGAAAAGGTTTCTTCAGCCATCATCTGTACTTCTTTGAAGGTGTCAGACATTTCGCTTCTTATCCAAGAAACTTTGTCAGCAAACTAAAGTCTTACTGGTAGTTTAGGCCCTATATATATATACAGTAAAGTCTTGTTATATCGATATCGGATATATCGATAGTCCCGGTTATATCGATACTATTTCTATGCACGCACGGAGAAAATTACATGCAAACAGGGTCGGATATATCGATAGTCCCGGTTATATCGATATTTTTTCAACTCCCTTGAATATCGATATAACGAGACTTTACTGTATATCCCTACTGTCTGTGTAATACTGATGAGGTGATACCGGTTGAAGTGGGGCAATCAGGCCAGTCGTTAGTCAGAACGACAGGAACTATCAGTGGAGCAGCTGCACGGAGTAGTCCTCTGCTCCCCCCAACCTGAGAGCAGGGACCTGTCATAGCAGAGTCCGGCAGCGCCATGTCTGGACAGTAGGGATATATATATATATATATATATATATATATACAATATACAATATATATATATATACAATACAATATACAATATATATATATATATATATATATATATATACAATACAATATACAATATACAATATATATATATATATATATATATATATATATATATATATATATATATATATATATATATATATATATATATATATATATATATATATATATAGGCCTAAACTACCAGTAAGACTTTAGTTTGCTGACGAAGTTTCTTGGATAGGAGGCGAAACGTCCAACACCTTCAAAGAAGTACAGATGATGGCTGAAGAAACCTTTTCATCGATGGACCACTCCTGTACGCCTGAGAGTTTACACAGACGGATTGCTAGAGGGACCGAACCCAATTAGTTCATATGCAGTATCACTGAATCTTCATTAGAGAAAAACAAAAATACTGTGTGATTTTTTTCACAAATTAAATACCTAAATAATGCATTCATTAAAAACAGAACAAAATATCAAGACATGGATTTTTTTTTTTTTTAATTGTGCTGTCACGACAGTCACGCGTTGAATGCTGATTTTTCCTCCAGCGCTGATAGGACAAGCTATATCATGTGATTGATGGCCAGGCGGGCATGTCATAACTAATTGGCATGTTGAGTCGAGTGTTTCTTAACTTCCATGGCAGAGGATCCATTGAACCCGAGATCAATTCAATTGAACCTAGGTTAAGAACCACCGTGTTATATTGTATTTAGCAACTTTACTTTTCTTCACTTTTCTTGAGTAACATTGCCATGCACATTAAAGCGGATAATTTGGGGTACAGATGTTCAGAAATACCAAAGAGTGAAGCTCTCAGTGTGCAGTGGAAATATTTTGTCTGGCAAATACGTTCAAACATACATTCTAATGCAGCTAAATTCTGAGTATTTTCAGACAGGTTTAAATACATTCAAATGTACTGACAAATATGGTCAAATGTACTCACAAGAAGGAATGCACTAATACAAAATCAGTACACGCCTGGTAGGACCTACAGAAGACCAAAACACTTACATCAAGATATCAAAACCTCCTGTTTCATTGTAAACGTGAATATTGTCCTTGTTGGATGTTGCTTACTTTATTGTATATGAAGTATCCATCCATCCATTTTGTAATCTCCTTATCCATTTGCGGGCATGCTGGAGCCTACCCCAGCAATCTTCGGGCAATAGGCAAGTACACCCTGAACTGGTTGCCAGCCAATTGCTAGGGACCATTCACCCTCACACTGAAGGAGTGTTGCATTAACATGCCATGCGTTTTTTTAAATGTGGGAGGAAACCAAACCACCCAGAGAAACCCCACGAAAGCACGGGGAGAACATGCAAACTCCCCACAAGAAGGCCGGTGCCAGATTTGAATCGACCACCTCTGCTCTGTGAGACCAATGTACTAACCAATTGACTATGGTGGAACCATTTCTAAATCAAAATCGGATTTTCAATGTTTACTTTTCATGAAATTATAATTAATTCTTATTTTTGTCACATTTAAGTTACAGTAAAGTCTCGTTATATCGATATTCAAGGGAGTCGGAAAAAATACCGATATAACCGGGACTATCGATATATCCGACCCTGTTTGCATGTAATTTTCTCCGTGCGTGCATAGAAATAGTATCGATATAACCGGGACTATCGATATATCCGATATCGATATAACGAGACTTTACTGTATTTCTGCGTTGCGTTTTCTGTCATTACCAGACAATGATGTCCATGTATATATATGTCAATCGATTCCTCCATCCATGCAATATCTGATCCGCTTATCCTCACGAGGGTCGCGGGCATGCTGCAGCTTCTCAGAGCAGTCTTCCAGTAATATGCAGTACAGATCCCATTAGATTAGCACAAGCAATCAGATTAGATGCTTACTACTTGTACTCTGCCAGTTAGTTTTGTTATGTTGCATGTCAATTAATTGCAGAGAAAAAAACACATTATATCGCTCTTTGTTCAAATGATCAAATGAATGGCATCAATGCAAACGGTAATGCTTGGCCTTCTGGATGCAAATTGTTTTGTTTTTTGAAATTGTGAGACCGAAACATGGAGAAACGCATCAAAAAGACAATGCTTCAGCCTTACCTGAATATGAAATATTAAATTGGCACAGATGCTTGAGTGCATCTTAGCATCAACCGTTTGTGCAAGGCGGATTTGACTGGGTTAAGGAAAATAAAAAAATAGACTTTAATCTATTGCTATTATTATCCAATGTTATTATTGTTACTGTATATCACAATTATAGATTACGCTGCATAAATAATGAGGTTAACTCAGGAATAAAATTATATTAGCTAAATTACAGGACTGATTCTGGATGGTTTTATTTTTTTATACTTATTCTATATTTTAGACACATATGATTTAAACAAAACAAAAAAATGTTCCAACTATTTTAAACAGGCTAAGACATCTTTTACATAACATGTTTGTGGCAAAAAACTAAAGTAATAAAGCACCCTTTACACACCTTATTTCTCCTATAGTTTAATTCGAATATATTGCACATTAAAACGCTTCATCAAAAATATATCTACATAAAAGTTAGAAGAAGAAAAAAAAACACAAGACTGGGAAAGAGGCGTGGTACCGGTCGCACATGACCGGTCGCCAACCATGTCTCGTGTCATCGTGTACCAAATATTTTTGTTTGATATATTAAAAAGCTACTAACATCTTTTTCTGCGCTCCCCGCGCCCCCCGGCCTCATTTCCCGACACACACACACTAAAAATACACAACAAAAACACCTAAATGTCTGCCCAGTAAACAATTCTGTTTAAACTATTGATATTTGTTCAAACAACGCCTCAAGATAGCTGATGACTCTCACACGATTTGCAAACCCATGACAAGTTAACGGGTCTGTGGTGGATTACAGAAGCAGTGCCGCTCTTTCTTTTCTGGAAATTGAACCAAAGAACCACTTTTTTGGGAGTAAAGCGGTTTAATTGAAATGCACATAAATTTTAAACTAAAGATTATTTTTCCAACCCACATTGCATGTTCATTAAAACGATCTGTTTTGATTTTAATAAAGGAGATTAAAATATAAATAAACAATATTCAGAGAAAAGAAAGTTGTAGCTAAACTAAAAAGCCTCACCACACTACTGAAGGAAAGAGGAATGTTTATTTCTTCATCATTGTGAGAGCTCTTGCTACCATTTTGTGAACAACAAAGTAAACAGATTTTATGTGCATTTACACATTTTACAGGAATTACCATGCACATACTATTGAAGAAAACTGTAATGCGAGTGCTGATTTATCACCCATGACTGGTGTATGTTCATTATAAATCCAGCAAAATTACAACTCAGTTCAAGGTTTATCAGTCTGTTAAAAAAGAAACGTTCTTGAGAGTGATGCAAATGGAGGAGCGAAGGCCGCTCCGAGCTAAATCCTCGGTGGTAACAATCGATTCCGCATCATGAGATGGCGTGACAAGAGGCCGTGATGAACTATCGCTGCAGGCAGGCAGACTTTATCAGCGTGCTTTGCTTAACTTCCTGGAGCCACGGTGGCTCCCCCCCCCCCCCCCTGCAACTAGCAGCAGACTAAAGATTAACAGGATTTTTTGCACACATTACCTCTGAGAGGGAGAACACCATCTGACCTTGCCTAAAATGGCGACCAAATGTGTGAAATTGTTTTGAAAGCATCAAGGAGACATGTTAAATTGTGGCAGGTTGTAACATTTTTAAGGCCATGAATGAGACACGTTTTCATCAAGGATCAAGAATGATGATGTCTTGCCATAACCTGCAAGCGAATGACATTGGAGATCTACTTTTGGGCTACCAACTGGAGGCATTGTACTGTACTTGTGTGGGGCGGGGAGGCTCACTTCCTGCATTACAAGGTATACATATCCGTGGCAGATGGACCAATCAACATACAAATACATTCATTCATTTGTTCATTCATCTTCCGAAACGCTTATTCCTCACTAGGGTCGTGGGAGTTGCTGGAGACTAACCCACCCGCCTTGGGGCAGTATGCTGGGGACACCCTGAACTAGTAGCCAGCCAGTCGTAGGGCACACAGAAACAAACAATCATACTCACACTCGGGTCAATTTGGAGTGTTCAATCAGTCTGCCATTAATGTTTTTGGAATGTGGGAGGAAACCAGAGGACCCGGAGAAAACCCAAACAGGCCCGGGGAGAACATGCAGGAAATTGAACCTACAACCTCTGCACTGTAAAGTCACCGTGCTAACCACTCGGCTATCGGGCCTTCTACAAATACGTATTTCAGTATGTTTGCGACCGCGTCGATATATTCTCAGAGCAAACAAGTATTTGCATCTTATCTGAAACTAACACTGTGAGACACATTATAAAGTAAATTTAGAGATTTGTCTAGAAAGACAAAGATTCAAGATGAAAGATAAAAGCATGCAAATATTAGGAAATATGTGGCATTGAGCTGTTTTGCAATTTCAGTGTTGCAGATGTTTGAGGTCTGGCTCAAGTGACTCCCAATTACGATTTGAATTAATATATTATATCAACAGCATAATACAGCACAGCACGTTAGCGAATGCTAATTGTCTGCAAAAAATGACAAAGATAGTTAAACTATAACAATGTCATGATTTGCAAGCTACTGGTGGTGGTGGACCCCAAAAATGCAGGGCGGAGGGGCGATCAGGATGTATTTAACAAATTGTAATAAATAAAGTCAGCAGGAACAAAATGTCAAACAACAAAGTCATCAGAACATCAAGGTCAAAAGTAGCAAACAAAACCATGAGTAAAACATGACATGGTGAAACAAACCTGACAAGGTGAAACAAACAATAACCCAATACTGAATGCTATGCCGGAAGTCCTTTAACTGCCACTAATTAAAATGTCACCCATTGGTCAAAAACTGAAACGTGACAATCAAAACTACTGCAGTTGGGTGGAGCCTCAATAAAAGTCAATATGTTGTAATTGCACCTTTGGGGTATGAATAACCACATCTTTCGAAATTACAGTGAGACCTTGGCTGACGAACTTAATTGGTTCCCAGACAGTGTGTAAGGTGAAAAGTGTTTATCCCCCCAAAATTCCCATAGGAAACCATTAAAATGAGAACAATCCGTTCCCAGGTCTCCATAAAATATAATTTTCAACTAAATAAGCCTTAAAACTACACACAACCTACCTTATTCTATGTATAATAAATGTGCTATTGTATTGTAATGAAAGAAATACACTGCACAGTATAATAAAGTCATTTTATTTACATTTGTGATGGTCATTGATGGCTCTTAATTGACACCTGTTGCTTTCTGACTTGTAAGATCTTACGAAACTGAGGCATCACATTATCATTCATCATGTTGATGATTCTTATAGCCTTTTCTGAATGGAACTGTTCAATAAAAGCCTGCACATCAACTGTTGAATGGCCTGCCTCTGCTTGTCCTCTTGAAGGCAAATCAAATTCTCTGTGTTGATGACCTCATTACGGTCAGCAACAAGCTCCTCATTCACTTCGACTTCCGTAGGTGCTGGCAGAGATTTTATGACAACAAAAGGCGCGAGTCCGATGATTCCAATAAAATGCGATAAAAGAAGGCGGGCGGGGCGAATAAAATGGCACACTCGCGTCGAACAATCACCTCGTGCAAAGCAAACTTTTGGAGCACAGGCAAACTTTTGGAGCACAAGACATAGCGATGCACTTTCGTCGTAATCGTGTCACTGGTGAGGTGACAGTGACTCGTTGAAATGAAATTAAATTGAAGTGTCGCGAGCGGCAGCCACGCCCAAGCTGTCAACTCGCGCGTGACAATTTAGCGTGACTATTGACACACTGTTCCGGTGTGTGTGAAAACACTAGCTCTGATTGGCTTACCATGACACATGACTCCACCCTTTAGCCAATCACAATCACTTCTATCGCATCTTGACAGGGGGGTGCGTTCAAGTGTAGCAACACAAAAACGTTGGCAAGTGTTTGTCACCGCTCATTCAGTTAGACAATGCTTTCCAAACAGCCTCAAGTCTTAAGAAGTCGTGCGCTATTCTTGGATGACAAATAAACAGAGCAGAGTTAGACGTATACGGCTGGTAGTTTCTTCAATTTATTTATAGTAACGCACCACATTTGAACTGAGGCTGAACACGAGCCTGTGGTGTTTAATTTCCGGTCCCACAATAGTAAAATTATCAGCACAAAGCTTCAAGTAGGCGATCGACGTGTGCATTCAATGAGAAGGGGTATGGAAAGTAGCGCCGGCTGGAGCGCGTTTCGGTGGTGTGCGTCCGCCGAAGATCACTTTCGCAAGAACCGAAGGTCGTGTGCTTGATCGACCGGCCGTGGTGGGTGTGTATTACGAAAATAGTGCTTATTATAAGGCTTAATTTTCATAAATTTGACGCTCGTATGATGAAAAGTTCGTATTATAAGGCGTTCGTAAGTTGAAGTCTCACTGTATTAAGAACACAACTGAACCACATGTATGGAATAAATAACATAGTTGTTTTCATCTATTGAATGTAGCTTCATTTAAGTTTTAAAATACATATCAAATGAATTATTTAAAAAGACCACACAGTCCTTCTCATTTTTCTCCCTAAATTCCCTTAATACACACAAACACACACACACGCGCGCACACACACACACACACACACACACACACACACACACACACACACACATGCACACTATCACTGTATTACTGTATCGCTGTCCAAAAACTGTTGCTGATTCGTGATGATTGTTGTTCAACCTTTGGGAACTAACATTGGCTGTCCTAAAATTTATGTTGGAGTTTTTAGATATTAACAGGAGCTTCCTTTTGGTGTTACCAAGTAAACACTTTATTGAATGACTGCTTTATGATAACTTAATTAGTAATGTTGTGTCCAGATCTGTCTGCACAGATTCCATCCCACTCTATGCATTTTTCTTCGACACCATCTAGGACAAACATCGGTAGATACAGTTAAAAGGAAGAGTTGCATTTAAAGTGAAAAGGATGCCTGGGGAAATGTACTTCCTGTGGACATTCCACACTCACCAAAGTAGCAGGATGACCCAAAAGCTATTTGATGTTGCAACCAAGGACGCTATGACCACTCAACTTAGAAATGTAGTTAAACTAGTAATGCAGCTACTTGTGACACCACTACAGTGATAGCATCTCTCTATGTCAGTGGCCGGTCTCTGGTCGTCTCTTGAAAGTAGAACTAAAAACTTGACCGCGTCCAGCCAATCACAACAAAGAAAAATCTCATGGTGATGAGTTATTGTTTCCCATGCGAGAATGCCCACTGTGGGACAGAAGGACACAATTGAAAAAGACATTATTTAGAAATAGGCACTCGAAAAAAATATTGTAATGTATGTACATGTACTTTAATTTCACTCTTGGTAAGTAGGCACTCCCCCTAGAAAATTATTGATTCATTTTCAGCTCCTTATTGTTCTCACGGGCGACCCGGTAGCCGAGTGGTTAGGACACTGGTTTCACAGTGCAGAGGTCGCCGGTTCGCGTCCCGGTCCGGCCTCCCTGTGTGGAGTTTGCATGTTCTCCCCGGACCCGCGTGGGTTTTCTCCGGGTCCTCCGGTTTCCTCCCACACTCCAAAAACATGCATGGCAGGCAGATTGACCACTCCAAATTGTCCCTAGGTGTGAGTGTGAGAGTGACTGTTGTATGTCTTTATGTGCCCTGCGATTGGCTGGCAACCAATTCAGGGTGTCCTCCGCCTCGTGCACGAAGACAGCTGAGATAGGCTCCAGCAACCCCCGCAACCCTAATGAGGAATAAGCGGTACGGAAAATGAGATGAGATATTGTTCTCACAAGGGGTCTCAGGTGTGCTGAAGCCTATTCAAGCCGACTTTGGGCAAGATGCAGGTTCATAAGGCTCATAATGGCCTGGTGAACAGCCAATCAAAGAGAACATAGAGACAATGACAATTTCACAATTGAATTTGAACGCAAGGACATTTTAGAGTCTTCAATGAACCTAACATGCAATAGTATAAAATTACAATAAAATAATCAATAGCGGGGAGAACATTCAAGCTGGATGGCTGGGGTGGAGGTTCAAACCCAAGTCCTCATAACTGTGCCGCGTACAGAGACACCAATAACTGTATTGGTGCAGTGCTCAACCAATTCAAAATTCATTTGTTTTGTTTTATGTTCCCCATAAATAGTCAGCAAAGCTGACAACCATAATGTTAAACATAGTTTAAACCAGAGGTGCTCACACTTTTACAGATTGGGAGCTACTTTTGAAATAAAGTAAAATGATCTACCCATTGTAATTATTGAGAAATATATTGAGGATTCTTGCAACTTCATCCATCCATCCATTTTTTGTACCGTTTATTCCTCATTAGGGTCGCGGGGGGTGCTGGAGCCTGTCTCAGCCATCTTCGGGCACGAGGTTGGGGACACCCTGAATTGGTTGCCAGCCAATCGCAGGGCACACAAAGTCAAACAGTCACTCTCACAATCATACCGAGGGACAATTTGGAGTCTTCCATCTGCCTGCCATGCATGTTTTTGAATGTGGGAGGAAACCAGAGGACCCGGAGGAAACCCACGCGAGCCTGGGGAGAACATGCAAACTCCACACACTACACAGGGAGGCCGGAGCAGGACGCGAACCGGCGACCTCTGCACTGTAAAACCGTTGTGCTAACCACTCGACTACCGGGCCGCCCTTCTTGCAACTTATGTTGATCAGAATCAGAATCAGAATCATCTTTATTGCCAAGTATGTAGAACACACAAGGAATTTGTTTCCGGTAGAACACGCTGCACTAGTATCGTCGTCAAAAAAACTGCTAAGTGGCACTATACAGTTCCATTTTGGCTACTGTTGAAGAGTTCAAAGAGTTCATGGCTTGGGGGAAGAAGCTGTTTAAATGTCTGCTGGATTTGGTGCGCATGGATCGGTAGCGCCTGCCTGAGGGGAGTAGCTGGAAAAGGTGGTGGGCAGGGTGTGCAGGGTCCAGTAGGATTTTCCGCGCCCTTGTTCGGATTCTTGCAGTGTGCAAGTCCTCGAGAGTGGGTAGGGCGGTGCCAATGATTTTTTCCGCCGTCCTAACCGTCCGTTGAAGTCGGATTTTGTCCATTTTTGTGGCGGCCCCGAACCAAACGGTGATGGAAGAACACAGGATGGATTCGATGACAGCCGTGTAGAAATGTTGCAGCACCTCCTGTGGCAGGCCATGCTTCTTTAGCAGCCTCAGGAAGTACATTCTCTGTTGGGCCTTTTTCAAGATAGAGTTGGTGTTGACCTCCCACTTCATGTCCTGGGAGACTGTGATTCCCAGGAACTTGAAGGTCTCAACGGTTGACACAAGGCAGTTGGATAGTGTGAGGGGTAGCTGTGGTGATGGATGTTTCCTGAAGTCCACGATCATCTCAACTGTCTTGAGCGTGTTCAGCTCCAGGTTGTGACGGCTGCACCAGAGCTCCAGCTGCTCCACTTGTTGTCGGTACGCAGACTCGTCGCCGTCTTTGATGAGACCGATGACCGTGGTGTCGTCTGCGAACTTTATGAATTTGACAGCTGGGTGCGTTGAGGTGCAGTCGTTTGTGTAGAGAGAGAAGAGCAATGGAGAGAGGACGCATCCCTGCGGGGCTCCAGTGCTCGTGGTTCGTGTTGAGGATGATATATTTCCCAGTCTGACCTGTTGTGTCCGTCCTGTCAGGAATCTGAGGGTCCACTGGCAGATCGTGGGGGACACACCAAGCTGGAGAAGTTTGGGGATGAGGAGTTCTGGGATGATGGTATTGAACGCAGAGCTGTAGTCCACAAACAGGATCCTTGCGTAGGTTCCTGTGTTGTCAAGGTGGTCGAGGATGTGGTGCAGTCCGATGTTGACTGCATCCTCCACAGACCTGTTTGCCCGGTAGGCAAACTGAAGAGGATCTAGCAGAGGTCCGGTGATGTTCTTTAGGTGGTTCAGCACTAGGCGTTCAAAGGACTTCATGACCACAGACGTCAGAGCGACAGGTCTATAGTCCTTCAATCCCGAGGGTGCTGGATTCTTTGGAACTGGGACCATAGTAGACTGTTTGAAGCAGGATGGGACTTCACACTGCTCCAGGGATCTGTTGAAGATTTGTGTGAAGACCGGAGCCAGCTGGTCAGCGCAGACTCTCAGGCAGGAGGGGGACACTCTGTCAGGTCCTGCAGCTTTCTTGATCTTCTGCTGCTTGAAGAGCCGTCTAACGTCCAGTTCGTGGATCTGTAGGGCAGAGGGCGGAAATACGGTAGTTTCTGGTAATGGTGGGCAGACCGGGGAAATTGGGGTGTCCTTTTCAAATCGGCAAAAGTATGTATTTAACTCATCAGCCATACCATTGTTGTATAAATGCATATGATGCACAACACAATATTATTATGTAAATGTTTTTGCCATTGCCTGCGTTCACTCTGATAACTTGCAGACGAGACAAACGCACTTTGATAATGTCATCGTGAAAAAAAGTCCTCCTCCCATTCCGTAAAGTGATAATTTTTTTGTTCTTATTTGCTACAGCTCCCACACTCATTTTTATACCCTTTTATATCTTTAAGGGGGAAAAAACGAGCAAAAAATGAGGATGTAACTAACGATTAGCTTAACTTTGCAAAACTCAGCGTCGTTTGAGCACGCAGGGTACTTAATAATGACAGGTCACCTGATTGGTTGTCCGGTACATCAATCAAGTGAAGGGATGGCTGATAGGCTGACGACTAGTTTTTTTTCTCTCAAAACAACGCAACTTTATTTGTACATATAGCTCTTTGACTGTCTTCATCAAAGGTGGCATTCTTTTTGAAAAGCGAGACTTACTCATTATGTGATCCACGAAACTGATTGGGTATTACGGTAACAGCACAGCAGTGACACTGAGTATTTTATTTTTGTAAACCTCCCTTATTCTGTAAAGAGCATTTGTAATGGATCTTTATTTAGGTGTGTTGAATATAGCGGCTGCTCAGTATAATATTTGAAAAGGACAAAATCAATCCATTACTGTATAATCATTTACGGGTGGGTGAAGCTGTTTTTAGATGTTGGCTTCATCCAAATCCATCTTTAATAGCTTAAAAGGTCAAAGGTCAAGAGTCCCCTTTGGCCCCAGTGTCACCAAAATACAACCAGAGGGCACGCTGAACTTTTCAAGGAAGTAGAGACATCTGCGATGGGCGTGGGGGTTGGGGATAACCGCAGTGGGCTTGGTGGTCAGGCCTCACAGCTCTGAGGTTTGGAGTTTGAATCTCTGCTCCAGCCTTCTTGTGTGGAATTTGCATGATCAAGCCATGCGAACAAAGATTGTTCTTCCGCTCAAAATCACCCTAATGTGAGTGTGAATGTTTGTCTTCATGATTGATTGGCGACTAGTCAGGGCGTATTGCGGCACTCACTCACAATCACTGGCCCAAATATGGACACACACAAGAGAAAATCAAGAGAGTGTTGTGGTTTTAAAAGATGCTTTTTGCCATACAATGAGACGCGATAGCCAGGACCGGAACGGTCTGGCTGGCGAGTGGGGGTCCGCCCTGCCTGCCTCCAGCGCAGGTTGCAACGCGCAGGCTGGCAGAGTATCGCACTGCAGTGCAAGAAGAGTTGCTGCCAACATATGCAGGCGCCACGGGGTTGCTTGATTGCACGCACCGAGTGGCAACAACCGACGCCGCCGTCATTCGTTCGTTCCGCCCGGCACGCACACGCGGCGGGCCTCACCTTACTGTCGCCATGCATTTCTATCACCTTGGTCACTCGATTGTCAGGAACTCACACTCGTCTCTTCTCTTTCTTTGTTTGGCCCACGTTATCTCCATCCCCTGCTGTCCATCTCCCCGTGTGTCAATCTTTCTCTTTTTTCACCTCCTGTGGCCTGCTTTTCATCCCTCCCAGTTTCAGCCTCTCCCTTCGCGCACCCCCCACTCCCACCTCCCTCTCTGCCCTTCACCAACTCTCTTTCAAGCCCCCCGACGCAACCCCGTTCACCCTCCACCTTTTCTCCTTCTCCCTGGATCCGCTTTCGACCCCCGCCACTCCTCTTCCCCCTCCTCCACCCTCCCTCTCCGTGTCCCCTGTTCAATCCCTTTTCCTCCCCCTTTCTTTCCTGCCATCTTGCAGGCCAGTGGAGCCAGACTGCAGGCGTTCAGGGAGTCACTGGACCTGCTGGGCAGCGGGTGACACAGATTTCCGGTGTGTGCGTGTCTGTGTGTGAGTGTGTGTCCCTATGTGTGGGTGTGTGTGTGTGCGTGCGTGTGTGCGTGCATGAAGGAAAAAAAAGGAAGGGGGATTAGGCTCCAAATCACTCGAAAGGGACCGACGAGGGGTGAGGGGGTTGGTGGGGGGGGGGAAAGCCGCAGCTCCAAGAATGTTGCTGTTGTGCGAGAGCCACAGAAAGATGAGTGTGAGGACTTGGAAGCTTGTGTGTTTGTCATTCAGAGCGAGTGTTGTAATTGCATGATGTTGGAGATCGTTGCTGTTCTCCATGAGTTGGCAGTGTCCTGCGTTGGCTGGCGTGCTGTGCCCCTCTCTCTCTCTCTCTCTTGTGCCTGCCTGACAAACACACACACACACAACTCCCCACCCCCACAGATGCACACACACACACACACACGGACACACACGCACAGTCCCTCTGCGATCCCCCTGACTGAAGGCGCACAGGAAGTGCAGCCGTGGCCCAATTATAGCGTGACACCTCAGGCCGACCGTTGCCATAGTTACGTCTTCCCTGAGGTCCCCTGGAGTGTGGCGCTGAGGAAGAAGGTCTTATCACATCAGCCATCGTTACGGCAACAAGCGGAAAAAAAAAAGACGGCCCAGCTTGCTCTGAGATCTTTCTGATGCGGAGTTGTGAATATATTTAAAAAAAAAACACACACACACACATTGCGTCACAGTGTGTGCGTGGTTGTGAATGGAGATTGTTTGTGATGTGTGTCAGCTTAGGTGTGCTCGTCAAGCGGCGTGGAGGTGTGCTTGCGTGAGTGTGTGTCTGCGGGGTGGTGATAAGGCTCTCTACCACGCCATTAGGTGACTCATAATCCACACACACACACATGTACCCATGCGTGCGCATGTATTGACGGAAGCACGGTGGCCAATAAACACATATCCCTAATTAAATAGGAGTACAAGCGTGTAGACAACCGCGCATAGCCAATTTCTTTTATTTCAAAAGGGCAAACAGATCTATACAGTACAAGTTGCACATGAAATAATTTAGACGACTCGCTTACTGATGATGTGGTAACAAGAATTGAGAGTCCCTGTTAGAAACACAACATTTGGCTCTTTTTTTCCTTTTCTTCTTTCTGCAACACAATACATCCAAACTGGAAAGGGATGTAAAAAAGACATAATGTTTTTCCCGGATATTTACAGTCTATTTACAGTTTTTTTTGTCATCCGCGATACAGTGACACCTTGGTGTCCTCTCACTCTCTCTCTCTCTCTCTCTCTCTCTCTCTCTCTCTCTAACATTCTATCACTCTCTCTCTTTTTCTCCTCTCCTCTCCAATTCACTGATTGTCAAAAGAAAGGATGGGGACGAGTGAGAACATTCTTGAAGAAGTGCATCTCTGCACTAAACATCATGTCCACGTCTTTGAACCAATACGGTGTCCAGTGTGTGTCTACTGTGTGTGTGTGTGCGTGCGTGTGCGCGTTTTGCACTTCAGCTCCTCAACAATCTTCCAAGCGGGATCCTGTGACAAATGAAACAAAGGTGACTATCCATCCAACGCGCCGCTGCTTCTCTCCTGCGCCAGGCCTAAAGAAAAGTCGGAACCTCTGAGGTCAAATGCGGACACTCTGCCCTCAAAGCCGGGACCTCCCGGCTTCCTCTTCAGCTCCTCGCACTTCCTGTATTTACAGATTTGGTGTCCCCTCTTACGATTGCGGCAGCTGCTGCACTGTTCGCAGTTCGTCTGACGCCGACACGGAACGCACTCCCCGCACCGCTTCCTCTTCCTCCTGCTGCCGCTGCCGCCGCCGCCGCCGCCCAGGGAGCCCGGAGAGTGACCCTCGGCCACCAGGCCCTCGATGCCCTCGGCCCCCATGGCCGCGCTCCTCCAGTGGGCTCCCCCCATCTGGAAGCCAGCGAGAGGTAAGAGGGTGGGGCTGAAAGGGAACCAGGCACCCAGGTAGGGCTGGATGTCTGTCCTGCATCCGGGCAAGTCCTCTTCCTCATCATCGGGCCCGGATCCCCCGGCCTCGCCGTCCCCCTTTATCCCCTTCACCTCCGCCACGTCCCTTTTCGCCGGCTGGCTGCTCTGCGCGCCCGAGCCGACCGGCTCCGTGGCGGTAGGGGTCAGCGCCAGCAGTCCGGCTCGCATCAGCAGCTCTGCGGCGTGGGCGAGGTGGAGCCCGCTGGGCGACTCCCACATGTCAGGCCAGGAGGGAGCTCGGCGAGGTTTAGTGGGGCCGGGTGGGGCCGCCGGCTGTTGGGCCGGGGAGGCTTGGATCAGGCCTTTGACGTCCATGCCTTGGGAAGGGTTGGCGATGTAATGCGACAGGCCGTAGGGGTGGCTGGAGCGCTTGAGGCTGGGCCTCAGTGGCTCGTTGGGGATTTTAGCGCTGCTGTTGGCTTGATCTGGCGAGGAAGGGCCAGCAATGTCTACTGCTGTGGACATAGCCGTGAATGTGGGCGGCGGTTTGTGTCCTTGTGTGTGCACCGGAGGGGGGAAAGGGGGGTGAGGGAGAGAGGGATTGACGCCGGCGCGGAGTTGACAACTGTCCTGTTCCTTCAGCCAAAACGGCAAGCCTTGGCCTGTGTCCTTATTCCCATTCTCTGCAGCAGCCGTGGAGTCCTGGGGAGCAACGCATGAACAGAAAGAAGGGAGGAGGGTTAAGAATAGAAATGTTGGGAGAGGGGAGGAAAAAAGAGAGTAAACACAGCAGGCTAACATAGCTCAAGCGGTGCTTAGAATGTGGCAAATGCATAACAATAACGTCATCATCATAATAATGTCGATTGTTTGAAAATAAAGCTTCTTAAAAGAAGGTAGCCGGCCCCTCCGAGCATGAGCGCATGTGTTGCCGTTGATTTCCGCATACGGGAGGTTAGTATCCCTTTAAGAATTTCACGGTATATCAATGCAATCAATAACAGAGCGACAACAATATGCAAAGATATGCGCATATGCGCAGGTCAAATGTGGAGCGCGCTTTTCAAATACATTTTGACGACTGCTCTTATGTGTGCCAGCCATGCTTATGTGGCTTTCCGGGGTAACGCTAAACACAGAAGCGTCCAAAAACAAGGCTGTCTTTTGTCTGCTGTCGACGACGAGCAGCGGCGAGGTGCGCAACGATGCGGTGGCAGTGGATAGAGAGGGAAAAAAAACAAGCAGGGTATATTCCGTGGACACGTTTATGGACAAATACGGTCTTAATCAAGCAACGGATTCGCGTAGCGGTCACCCGAGACCGCGAAGGACTGTTTTTCGCGTGGATTGGCGAGGCTTGTGTCGGTCTTTTCGGCCGAGTGGAGGTGACCGAAAATGACGACGTTCGGCCGACGCCACGGCGCGCTGACCACAGTCCGAGTGGTCGCTGCGACACGCACGAAAGGCGACAAGCACAAAGCATCAGCGAGCAACCAGGAAGTAGCGTGGAAACGTCTCGTCTTACCTTCTAAAACGCTCGTTCGAACGCCGCTGTCAAAAAATAAGCTTCGATGAAGTCATGAACTAATGGCGTTGGTGCTGGTTGTAGCGTACACAGACGGCCGAGCTGCCGATTCCTCCTCCACCTCTCCGTCCCGGAGGGTCTGCAAACACTCGGCACGGAATTTGGGGGCGTCGCTCAAAATGCGAAGTGGACTCGGTGGTGGCAGTCCGACACCGCCGTAGCGTGGTGGTCGTCGTGGTCACGACGAGCCACGAAAGTGCACAGAAACGTTCCAACCTGCGGATGTAAGTCAGCACTTGAACAGTGAGGCGTGAAGAAAAGCAGATATGAAACACCCCACTTGACCGCGTGTTTTCACTCGGGTTATTACTTGTTATGTGACAGCTATTTCCAAAAAGCATATATGCTGTATATAATATTTTGTTGTTGTTTTGCAGGTTACCATTTACAACACGAATCCCAACAATGTTCACACAGCACTCGGCATCACTTTGCATTAAGTTAAATATCATGTCAAGCAGTGGCGGGCGTGGATTTCATCGCTAGGCCTTCAGGGTGCTACGTCTGAATCAATCCAGACTCAAAAAAGTGTGGTATGATTTACTACAAGTCCACGAGAGGGTACCATTAGCCAGGAAATAACTGACCGACCTATCTAATTGCCCATATTTTCTTGTAAAGTCCATCTTGAAAATGGCTTTAACAGTAAATCTCCAACCAGATCAATTTCTTCTCCTCCCTCAGCCATTGTGGGTTGACAAAACTGCTATTAAATCAACACAATATATGTGCCTATCCAGCTTGCTACGAATACAGTGTGCTAGCTCTGGCCAGTATGCTCGTCACTAGTGGTTTGTGATCAGAGTAGACTATGATTGGCGAGTCACTATCCAATCATAGTCTGTTCTGATCACTCGTCACTAACCAATTATAATTTGCGAAAACTCTGCTGTTGACCAGCGCATTCAAGAAGGCGTTGGTACCGCTTTTGTGTTGCCAACTCAAAATCTGATTGGTTAGAGCAACCATGGAAACGTCTCGTCTTACCTTCTAAAACGCTCGTTCGAACCCTGCTGTCAAAAAAATAAGCTTCGATGAAGTCATGAACTAATGGTGTTGGAGCAACCATGTGTGGACACATTTGATGCTCCAGGGCCCGCAGACCTCATTGTGAAGGTGACCGTGTAGATTTCTGAAAAAAAAGATGGCTGAAATATGATTGGCTAAATGCTTAAATATGAAAACACACGACTGGAAGCAGCGCAACAGGGTAAAAGTAATGAAAAGAAGCTGAAAAACAATATGGAACTATGTAATAAGATATCATGGACAAACTATAAATAAGATGAGTCCGTGATTCCGATATTTTTAGACGAGCAGGTAAGGCTTTGCAGGCCTTGACGGTCCGCCACTGATTTTAAAATGGGGCTCTCTCCTGCCATCCTCAAACAGAATCTATCCATTCATTTATTTACTTCGTTCATCGATAAGATCTATACCAGTGATGTATAGTGAAGACGAAACGGCGACGTCCATTTGACCCAATGTAGTTGTCATTTTTGATTGCCAGTGCACCAGGTTATTTTCTCAAGTTAAATGTGTGTGACTTGTGACATCTAACTGAAGGAAAACATTGGGATAGATGATAAAGTGAACTTGAGAGTTTTGAAAGGCGCTTAGAAATGAAATGTATTATTATTATTATTATTATTATTATTATTATTATTATTATTATTATTATTATTATATATGTTGATGGGAGGGAGGTGGGGTGGCCTGTTTGTAACAGAAATGTGTTCACTAAATGCCTGTAACATTTTTTTCCAATTTCATTTGCATCCGTTTATAATGTACATCGTATACGTATATACATTGGGTGTTGTGTACGGTACCAGACAATAATTATTCAGAAAGTTGGGGTGTTTTATTAACATTTATGGTATTATGGCTTTGTGTAAACACAAATACAAACCGCATATATTTGTATATTACATGTTTTTTTATCATTGATATGTATTCAGAGATTTTTTTAAGTTTCAGTAATCATAAATCGTGAGATTTTCATACTCGTGACTGTGGTGCAAAAACACAACAATTGTTTTATTGTTTATTTATACATTCAATTAGTATAAAAACGTATTTTGATTTTTACATTTTTTGTTTCACCGTACAAATGAACTGTATGTATTGTGTCAATAGTTGCTTTATAAAGTGAGTATTGAGAGTATTGGGGTCAAAATCGGGAGTCTTCCGACAAAATCGTGAGACTAAACATGTATAGTAGTGTTAACACAGATGTGACTCAGGGTTTTTGTGTTCTGTTGACATCAGAATAACGTTCATTTTTTTTGTTTCTGCTCATATTGTCGAATTGTGCATACATTCGTGAGAGGCCAACACACATTTAACTTGCGCAAACCTAAGCGTCGGGGTAACATTTGTAGATGGTCAGTTTGCCCTCGGAACAGACAGACAATAAACATGGCCACAGATCAGAGCCGTTTAGCAGGTGACTCCTCACGAGACGCGGGAGTCCATTCCACCTCTTGCGAGAGTCCTGCTTGCATCTGGCACGAAGCCACATAAGCCTGTGCACGCCCGGTGCGTGCGCGTGTGTCACTATAGCAGCAGGGGCCCCCACCAACACTCGTGAACACGCTCTGGACACGACTGCTCGTGTAAACACAGCGTCTTCTAGCGGTGACCACACAAAGTGACGCGTCTTAAAATGGCCACTGGTGCTCGAGGTGGACACTGCAGAACTCAACCACGACACTGCTTTCATCAAACGCGCACAAACGTCTGCCACCAGGCTGCTTGTGGGTCAGTGTGTCAATGCACTGGTTCTCTCCCCTTGGTATTTTGATAGCAAGGACTTCCTAAATTATAAACAAACCAAAAAAAATCAAGGTGTGCTCATCAAAGTTCCACCAAAATAAAACTTTATTCACATGATACAGAAGCGCTGACAATAGAATTTGGAATTAGACAGTAGAAAAACAGAAGAAAAAGCAGTGGGGATGGGGAGTCTCGCACGTACTGGACTGGACTTCTAAAGTAAGTGATTATAGTTGATCACCATTTTTCTCAGACACACGGAGGATGATTTAAGTCATACAAACATCAAGCGTTTAGCACATAAAACATGCAACATTCATCTTTGTAGTGTATTGTGGAACAGAATTCATTTAAGGCCTTGAGTTTCCTCATTCGAGTGGAACTTGAGAAGCAAACCATAACACTACCACATCACCTCAGAATCTCGCTGCAAAGGTTTAATTTCATGGTACCGGTCATACTTTCACCTCAGTTAGGGTGCTAGCAGAATCAATTTTGTGTTTTGTTTTAACAACATAATACTGCAAACAGTTCTTGCAATGCCATTACGCCGTACAGACAAACAGAGGAGGCATGAAGAAGGGAGCACCAAAATTGGGATTGGCTTGCTCAAACGTCCCTCTTCTTGATGATGAGAGGGCCCACATTGTCGCCAGTTTCTTCGTTATGTTTGCTATGGGCACCATCGCAATAAGGGAACTGCAACAGAGGAAAAACACCTCAGATGTCAGCGGCTTATTTTTGGAGCCTACACTTCCAACATTTGACAATCTGACATCATGATATGGCATCACACAGCGCGAAGAGGCACATACTTATTCTTTTCAAATAAATATAAGATCTGGGCAGAGGAGAAATGTCAAGCATGGGGGGGTGCATTAGACACCGAAGCACAGCACGCAAAGAATGCATGGCTATTAGTCAATGTTTGATAGCTGAAGTTTGACCATGAAACTGAACTTTTTTTAAAATTCAAGACTGTGTTCAAAACTTGTGAAAAGAGAGGCACTGAAAACACATTTGTAACAGAGACTTATGTTGCTCTTTGGTAATAAGACTGGCTTGCAATCTGACCTTCTTTGACTTCCAACAGCGGCAATACACAGCTTTGGTGCCAATGTCCTCCATGTCAAAGCTGTGAACCACTTTGGGACTGTCTTTGTTGATACACGTGTTCACCGGGCCCTTTTTGCAACTCCGCCCACTCAGGTAACGGCTCACAAAGAAGCCTGCTACGGCTGCAACGACAGCCACGGGTACTGCAACCAGGAAATGCTCTGCAGAAACACAAAAGCGGGAAAACTACTCTAAAAAGTAGTGTTTGGGCTTCTATGCGTACGCTCGGGCTGGATTTGTATTCAAAGGCGAAAGTGACACAATTTTGAAGTAATGAAATGTGAGAGTCGGCTAATGCAGGTTTCATGTGTTCTGTGGTGTTTCATGTGACACGTGGAGTAAAGTCGTATATTTGAAAGGATTTACATTTTTTGGAATGGGTCAGTCACTGTTAAAGTCCTGCCCATGACAAAATGTAGAAATGGCGAGCAGCGGTTGCTTGTCTGCATTCTATCTAACATTGCAGCACCATCCCCATCCAAGAGGTGCAGATTTTCACAATTACTCTTGCATCTGTGTGACACAGGTATATTCACCTTTTCTAGTTGTTAAAGCGCTTTGTTGTTGCAGCTTCAGCTGTTCTTAAAGCGCCCACCCTGACAGCACTGGGTAGTTCCTTCAGCCAGAGACTGTTACATCCGCGCTGCAAGAAGGAGAGGTACCGCCGCTCGTTCCTACCGACCGCTGTCAGGCTTCTCAATTCTCAATAATCACGTGAAAAAAACTGGACACTTCTACTGTAAATATGGGTTGATGCAATACAGCTACATATATCAATATACCTTTCTTGATACTTACACTATGTACAGTTTTTTTATGAAACGATTTTGCAGTTTTGCACATTTACAGTATACATCTCAGTCTGGTGACATTTTTGACATCCTTTCACCCCCCCTCCACCCCAACCCCTTTCAAATTGCTGCTGTGGACTGCAAATGTCCCCATTGTGGTACGAATAAAGGTTTTCTGATTCTGATATAAATCTTCTTCTGATATAAATCAATATGTATTTATTGTATTGTATTGCATTGCATTGTATTGCATTGTACTTGGTGCAATTATAACACATATGCACCCATCCGACCATTTCTGATCCACTTATCCTAACAAAGCTTGCAGGTTGTGTTGGAGCCTATCCCAGCTACCTTCAAGCAGTCGATGGGGTACGCCCTGAACTGGTTGCAAATGCAAACTCCAGGTTATAACACAAATATTGAATACATATTTTGTCAGTATGGTAAGCAGGAGCAGAATAGTTCCTTATTCTACTTGAAGAAGGCATATACATAAATGCCTTAAGACTTCTAAAATGACAAACATGGTCTCACCATTGCCAGCGAGGCACATACTGTAAAACTTTTTTACGGGGGTGGGGATTGTGCAAATGTCTCCAAAGTCACAAGACGAACGTGCTTAACGGGTCCTATGACTAGGGAGCCACGAGGAGAGAAAGTTGGATCACCTTCAAAATCACCATTGGTTGTCAAGTATAGTTGACTCTTGTCCCTTTATAACTTAGGCTACCCCGTAATAAAAGCACTGACTTTACACGAACTAGTTGTCATTCATTTTAGGGTGGCGTGACTTCCGGTTGTATTGTACAAACATATTATAACTTATACCGTTATAAAATGACCAAGTGTCAGGTTGGGCGTGCAGAGTCATTTTTTATTAAATTACAACGAAGCCCCTCGCAATTTGACAGATGAACATTTTACCTTTTGACACCCTCATTCCCGAGCTGGTTGACAAGTATGGAATGGCGGGTAGACCGGGGGTGGCCATGTTCTTCTCTGGGCGCGTTTTTTTACTTAGCGTCAGCGGCAAGGTCAGTCGCGGCTGCCGTCCTCTTTTCTCAAGCGTTGGTCTCGTTTATTACACGTCATCCAACAACACAGTCGTCGTCACAAAGAAGGCACAAGAGGATTCATAATAACCCGCAAATAACTTCCGGTTTCGTTTTAGGTATTTTTTTTTAATATATACACGTATATAGTTTTTCATAAATTTCAAAAGTCTCCAAATATAAATGTAAGTTGTCTTGGTGAACAGATTTCCACGTGACTATCTACGGCATCGAGATACCGTATTAACAACTGGAAGTACAAGCAGGTGCCTCTTTCATGAACATTAACAAATAAACGAAGGGAACTTGCTTGAAAGCAAGATTCTTTGATACACGAATACTTAAAGGACAACCGACACCGTTATTTTGTTTCCTAACTGACATCAGGAAAAACGTTTTATAGCATCTAAAATACCCAAAACACACAGGATGATATTTTTAGTCAAATGCAAAACACCAATAAAAATGACTTAGTGTCTAAAAACGACTTCAAATTGAAACCGGAAGTGGCCAGTTTCAGAAGGTCACGCCAAGACGTCTTGCCTTGCTCGCGAATTAAAACAATGGCTTCAGATGAGAAGATGCTTTGTTGTTACTCATCCAGTTATGAATATGATTCAAATAATTCTGAAGAGGAAAGCATACATGTTTGCAAACAATTAAAGAATTTATTCTGTGTCATTTTGAGGTATCTGGGGGGGAGGGGGGCAGCACCCAAAAAGGCAGAAGATGGCGACAAACTCCGTGGGCTTATTTGTCTCCTGGGAATTTTTTTCAGCGAATATCAAATAGTTGCTCGGTGCAACACACAAAGACTCACCATCACATTATTTTGTGTATTATGTTTTCCATCTAATTTCGCCATCAACACGAAGTTTTCAGACCAAACAAAGTACCGGAGAATGCATAGACGTGATGAAGGGACTGCTACAGTGTGTCCTTTCTCGATCAGGGATGTTCCTTCTGTGACGTGACGACTCATCACCAACTCAAAAACAAGACTTCCAGAATATTCAGCGCGAGTCTTAAAACGTAAAATATAGCTATATGCGGTGGAATCTTTGTAAATTACGCTCAGTAGAAGTCATTTGAAGCCATTTTACACATTATGGACACAACTTGTCCAACGGCGTCGGTTGTCCTTTAAAGGGCAACCGACGTCACTTTTTTTTGTTTTTTAATTGACATCAGAGCACCTAAAATACCCAAAACACGCAGTATTATATTTTTATTCAAATGCAAAACACCAATAAAAATGACTTAAAGTGTCCAAAATCTGCAAAAAAATTCAGAAAGTCTCGCCCCCAGTTCGTGACGTCTCACCGAGATGTCTTGCATTGCTGGAGAATCCAAACAATGGCTTCAGATTCGGAGAATATGCTTTCGTGTTACACATCCAGTTATGAATATGATTCAAATAGTTCTGAATAGGAAAGCATACATGTTTGCAATCGATTAAAGAATTATATGTGTGTGCCATTTTGAGGCAACATTGGGGGAAAATCTCTCACTCCAAAAAAAAAAAAGAGGCACAAAATGGCGACCTCCAGTGGCCACCTCCGCTTCCACAGGCTGATAAATTCCAATATATGGAGCTTGGATGCCCTCTTCTGGCGGCTTCTGGGTGCAACACGGTTCTCAGACCAAACATGTACAGCAAAATATATTGACGTGATTGAAGGACTGCTGAAGGACTTGAAGGACTGACGTCACGTACGGACTCGTCACCAACTCAAAAACAAGACCTCTTGAATATTCAGCGCGAGTCTTAAAACGTAAAATATACCTATATGCGGTGGAATCTTATTAAAATACGCCCAGTAGAAGTCATTTGAAGCCATTTTACAAATTATGGACACAACTTGTCCGGAGACGTCGGTTGTCCTTTAAGTAGCGAAATTTGCTCGATGGCTACACCTGAAAAAGGCCCAACAGAGAATGTACTTCCTGAGGCTGCTAAAGAAGCATGGCCTGCCACAGGAGGTGCTGCAACATTTCTACACGGCTGTCATCGAATCCATCCTGTGTTCTTCCATCACCGTTCTTCGGGGGCCGCCACAAAAATGGACAAAATCCGACTTCAACGGACAGTTAGGACTGCGGAAAAAATCATTGGCACCGCTCTACCCACTCTCGAGGACTTGCACACTGCAAGAATCCAAACTAGGGCACGGAAAATCCTACTGGACCCTCCGCACCCTGCCCGCCACCTTTTCCAGCTACTCCCCTCAGGCAGGCGCTACCGATCCATGCGCACCAAATCCAGCAGACATTTCAACAGCTTCTTCCCCCAAGCCATTAACTCTTTGAACTCTTTCAACAGTAGCCAAAATGGAACTGTATAGTGCCACTTAGCAGTTTTTTTGACGACGATACTAGTGCAGCGTGTTCTACCGGAAACAAATTCCTTGTGTGTTCTACATACTTGGCAATAAAGATGATTCTGATTCTGATGACAACTTTTGCAAGTTGGTCGGGATATAACGAATACCGATTGAAGTAGTACAATCGGGGTTGATTTAAAAAAAGATATGACTGCATCAACACTCAACGAATGAAACTGTCAATATAGCTTGGTCATAAACCAAGCAAAAAAAGTGTTAAGGTTTCTGGTGAGAATATTTATTTGAATGTAATTAAATTGAATAGTTTTCCTACAGATAAAAATGCCAAAAGCTCCCCTTAATATTTTAACTGCACTAAAAAATTACTGGAGTGTATTTTAAAACCAGTGCCTACTTCTAACAAGAATATCATTGCATCATTCACTCATCTTTCTGACCGATTTATCCTCACGAGGGCCAGGGGCGGGCACTATTAAATACAGTATATATAATATTCTGGCGACCCCTTGAAGGGAAAAGCCGAAAGATAAGATATAATATACTAGTTTCACCACCATACCTTTGCTATTCCCAGCACCGTGCTTTTCTGGACTGAGATATCCGATGTTGTGTGTGATGTGTTGTGGGATCTGTTGCAACCACTCATGAAGTTTGGGTGTCACTGCCCCAAGTCCTCTGACCACCACAGGCATAACTGTCACATTTAAATACAATACTCAATGTACTTAAATTGGCAGCTTGAAAAGGAATCTGAAGCATTAAATATACCATGTCTTTCCTTGGGTGTCCTCCCAAAAAGGTGTTCGAATGAGTCCAGACAAGAGTCACAGGTTTTTATTACACAGTTTAATCAACACACAAAGCTCAATGAGCCTTTCGGGTAATTCAATATACAGAGGTTTTGTGCAAGAAGAGTGGGTTCTCCTCGCACTCAAGAGCCCAAGCCAGTCCCAGAGCGATTTATGATGATAGCCTCTATATTTAACAAAAAGCAAATGACAAAAAGAAAACAAGCAACCTAAAGAGACATAGGGAGATGGGTGGGTTAGGGCGGGTAAAAACAAAAGCTGGAGAAAATAAATTGCTTAAATATAGGTAGAGTTGTCCATGTTAATGTGGTTGTGTATACAATGTGTCAACATGGGTGTTACACAACTGTATTTAATAGAGAGTGCCATTCGACTCGTCAGTCAATCTGCTTTCTCCACAGGTGGGAATCAAGAAAGGAAACTCTAAACATAGTTTGCAAAGTGTAAAAGAAAAAAATCCAAACAAGCAAAAACCCACATTTTTTTGTGCCCCCGCTCCTCCCATCCCACCCCCAAAAATGAAAAAATAAAATAAAAAATAAACAGGTCCCTTCAAAGTTCATATGCTCAAAGGAATGCTTTAAATGACTGATCTGTTGTTTCGGCGGCGAAAACCAAACCCGCTAGGAAACTAAAATACAGTCAGATGTGAAGAATAAAAGGGCCGGGGGCACGAAAGAAGAGGCGCTTATTACCACTGCGAGTTGGCTGTTAGTTCACGGGAGGGAGAGCGTGTCAGGTGGTTGGAGAGGCAAGACAAAAAGAGATGGAGACATACGGGGGAGGAGAATCAACACATATGGGGGCAGAGGTACTCTGGTGATGGGGAGGCGTGGCTCAATGAAAGCACTCCAATGGAAACCAGCAAGGTCTTATTTTAAACTTTTCATTTGTTGTGTTTTTTTGTTTGTTTTCTCTTTATATCTCAAGCTTCCCAAACCTTTGCCATAGAACTGGTTGGCCACAATTCTGCCTCACCAACACTACATTGCATACTTTGATGTCCATTCACGGGCTATTTTGTTGTACCTAAAACAGACAGAGATTGACAAATAATGAGATTTTTTGTTATCTAATCATGCTCTGTGATATCTGCCACTCAAAATTGCAACAAAAAAACAGTGAAGATATTGTTGCCGCAATGGATTACATTGAATATTTTTACCTCCCAGGTAAGGCCAAGTTCAAAGTGAAACTCAGTTTGCAAAGTATACATAGATGATAGATACTTTTATTTTTGAGATGCATTTCTTTAATCGACTGTTGTGGTATCTGCTCCTGTTCAAGGATACTTGAAAGGAAATCTAATTAAAGTAATCACAATATAAATCAAAGTCAAAGTCAGCTTTATTTATAATTTTAAGTGTTACTTAATCGAAATCAACCTAATAAAGAGTCAAATTTAATTGTGTTAGATGTAAATGTAAACGATAGTTTGAAAGTAACAAGACACGCAGACACACTCTTAAAGGACAACCGACCTCTCCGGACAACTTGTGTCCATAATTTGTAAAATGGCTTCAAATGACTTTTACTGAGCGTATTTTACAAAGATTCCACCACATATAGCTATATTGTACATTTTAAGACTCTCGCTGAATATTCCAGAAGTCTTGTTTTTGAGTTGGTGACGAGTCCTCACCCTACGTCACTGAAGGAACGCCCCTGATCAAAAAAAGGATACATTGTAGCAGTCCTTCCATCACGTCAATGCATTTTGCTGTACTTTGGTCTGAAAACTTCATGCAAGACCAAAAAGAGGCAGAAGAGGGCGACAAAGCTCCATGTAAGGAATTAATCAGCCTGTGGAAACGGGCTGATTAGTTCCTTACACGGCTTTGTTGCCATGTTTTTGGGCGCGACATTTCCCACCCCTGATGCCTCAAAATGACACGGAATAAATTCTTTAATCGATTGCAAACATGTATGCTTTCTTCTTCAGAACTATTTGATTCATATTCATAACTGGATGAGTAACAAGAAAGCATATTCTCCGAATCTGAAGCCATTGTTTTGATTCTCGAGCAAGGCAAGACGTCTTGCCATGACACCACGAACATGGGGGCGGGACCTTCGGAAACTGGCCACTTCCGGTTTCATTTTGAAGTCGTTTTTGGACACTAAGTAATTTTTATTGGTGTTTTTCATTTGACTAAAAATATCAGCCTGCGTGTTTTGGGTATTTTAGATGAGATAAAACGTTTTTCTGATGTCAGTTAGGAAACAAAAAAGTAACGTCGGTTGTCCTTTAAGGGCTCCTCAACAAATTATTGTGCTGTGCCTAATAGCCCTTTTTGTCACTTTCCCACCGCGCTTTTCGATTAATTCAATTTTCCTCATACATTGTGTTTATTTATCACACAAAAAATAAATACATAAATAATCCATTTTGATGTCCTTATGTCTGAGGTCTGAAATATGGCAAATGTGTCAGAAAATTCAAAGTGGGCCAAAGACGTTGGCACGCTTCATTTTCTCGTGGACTACACACTGAACCGAACCAAAATGAAGACAGAGGATACATACTTTTCCCTGTCAGTCTTGTAGATACGGGCGATCTCAGGTACTAAGGGGTCATCCGGGTTTGGGTCGCACAGAAGAGAGCAAATGGACAGGAGTACTACCAAGAACACAGAGGAGGTTCAAACAGAATTTAAATATAAAGTCAAATAAAATCAGGACATTCTCCATGCTATGCAGGCAGGTTAACATTTTTGGACAAATCAGAGGTGGGCACGCTACAGCATGTGAGCCGGATCCGGTCCGTTGGTCTTTTCAACCCGGCCCGCTGAAGGTTGATGTACAGTTGAGCTTCGTGTAAATGATTGCATTCGTTTCCATTTGGACTTGCAATGACACGCATTTCAACGCCAGGTGGCGCAGTTACTTGAAACTGCAGAGCACAGAGCCAATGGCATAGGCAACTTGCATCACTAAGCTGACCTGAAGCAGGTTACAAAACGTGAAACGCTTTGGAGGCACTTGAGTGGGTAATACACATGCAATTCAAAATAATAAAATCGTTTGAGGTGGTATCTCCTCGAAGTAAAACGAACTATAAAGAAAAGAATTATGAATGATGAAAGTGTGTATGGATGGGTGAAACTGCCAATTGTGGAGAAAATATTTTCGACTGGCAAACGTATTTGCAAGTACATTGGAACGCATATGCAAACATCTTCAAATGTATTTGTACATACATTGAAACATAGAAATTTGAAGAAAAAAAAATCACACAATGTACCAATACATTAGTGTTATCAGAATCAGAATCAGAATGAAAGGAAGCTCAAAGACAATTTGAATTCATGGACAAAATATAATTAACCTCAGAATCAGAATCATCTTTATTGCCAAGTATGTAGAACACACAAGGAATTTGTTTCCGGTAGAACACGCTGCACTAGTATCGTCGTCAAAAAAAAAAAAAAAAAACTGCTAAGTGGCACTATACAGTTCCATTTTGGCTACTGTTGGCTCCTGTGTTATGTAAACATTTTTCATTGGTTATTTTGTAGACCTGTTAATATGGAGTGAACTTTTTGTAATGAATATATATGACCAAAAGTGCTTACCTTTGGAAATGGTGAGAGCTGGAGACCACTGTGATCGCAGAATGTCAAGACAAATGCTGCCGTTGCTGTTGATATTTGGATGGTAGATTCTTGTGGTAAATGCAACCTGTCGAAGACGGACACCAGGAGGTCAATATGAGGAAACAATTTTGTCACTTCCAATTTTTTTGGGTGCTCCCGTCTCACCTACCTTTGGTGGTTTGAAGGGGTAGTCTGTGGGGAAGTGGATGGTCAAGAAGAAAACCCCGCCTTGGTAAGGACTGTCATTCTAATGCAGAAAACAAAAATGTTTAGCCTAAAACCTACAGACAAGCTGCGTAAATAAACTAAGGACCATACAATAACTTAATGGACCCGGCCAACATGAAAGAGACCTCTAAGGTCAATACTTACAGGCCCCATTATTGTGGCTTGCCAATGAAAACCTGAAACGCAGAGGGACCGATTAGGAGGGAACAGTAGTGGGGAGGGGTCTATTTAATTTGATTGGTTAACTTGCAACAAAAAGTATTGCTTTGAAGAATGTATTTACCCGTGGTGCCTAATAAGTGTTATTTGCCTTCACATGTGCCCAACACATCGAGAGCCATTAAGTGATCGGGTCACCATGAGGTGACTAACATTTTGGAAATTGCACTAAATATTACTGGTACTTTTAAGTAACATGGGTATATGTTCACCAGTCTTCCTATTGCATCTAATGTCATTGTGCTGTACTTACTGATGTTATACACTACTATTTAACCGACCAAATGAGAATAACAACTAAAAATAAACAAAAAGCAAACACAAAATAAAGGATTCGGTGAATAGGTCAGGACAAACAAATACAAAACCATGCAAACATTACAAAAATGTTACGTAACTAGTGTTTATTATGATCATGCTTAAGGAGCACAATTCAAATTCAGTGTGTTAACTGTTGAATTAAACTGATTAGGCGAGGACTCATTGGTATGCTGTGGTGGTACTTAGCTTCCGCTCAGCCACTCCTAAAGGCTGTCAGTCTGTGAACTATTGCCTCTTTTTGCCAATGCTAAAGTAGGCCTAGCTCAAATCTGCTTGTCTGCTTTTTATCACAATTGTAATTATTTACTATGCAAATTAAGGGTGCAAGGAAAAAAGGCAGAATGCAGTGAATTTTATTTTAACCTTTCATGACGATGTCAACAGTAAAAAAAATTCAACATGGTCAACGTAAAGAATTAATGCATTTTGAAACAATGTACTTTGTATCATCAAAGGGTTCAGAAAATCTGGAAAAAACTGCATGTAAGCAGCACCATTGGATGCCCCTGACCTTTGATCCCTCAAGTGACACTGCATCAAAAATAAACGTCCATATTTGAAGGATATCACTCGATCGGATACGAAACACTTCAGAGAGCCAAAGACTTTAAATATAGTATTCCACTACATCTGAAAGTGCAATTTGAACTTAATGTTGCAAAGCAAAAGCTATTAATTTAAAAAAAACACCCAGAAAGGCCACCGGCTACTCGGGGCTTAAGCTCATTCATGATGGATTGAAACAAAGTGCAAAAGGGCTCTTGGTCTGAGAAGTCCACATTTCAATTTGTTTTGGGAAATTGTAGAAGTTGTGTCCTCTGGGCCAAAAAAGAAAAGAACCATCTGGACTCTTTGGGACAAAAGTTCAGGAGCCAGAATCTGTGATGTTATGAGGCTGTATTAGTGCCAATGGCATGGGTAACTTACATATTCGCACCGGCACTAAGATGGCCTGCATACAGTCCAGACCTGTCTACCATTTAAAATGTGTGTCGCATTATGAAACCTGAAATACAACAGCTGAGACCAAAGACTACAGATCTACTAAAGTTGTAAATCAAGCAAAGAGTGGGAAAGAACTCCACCGACAAAGCTTCAAAAATTACTTTCCTCAGTTCCCAAACATTAAATGAATGTTAAGAGAAATGTTGATTCAACACAGTGGTCAACATGACCCTGCCCCAACTTTTTGGAAATGTGTTGCGTCTTTAAAATTATGGAGTTGATGATCATTTGCTAAATCTATATAAACAATAGGTTGATTTGCAAATCCTTATATTCTGTTTAACACTGTGTCCCAACTAGGTTATTAGCCTTCATTCAGCCTTCGTTCAAGTGGAGCCAATAAATACACTTAGTGTGTGTAACGCAGGGCTTGTTAAGATTTCTTTAATTAATATATCGTGAATGTGACGTTTTACACCTGCAATACTATTAGATTGGATTTGCCCTTATGAGTCTCACAGTGGAGAAATTTACATTACACAGCAGCAAAGGTATGAAAGGGAGAGGAAAGGAAAGAAATAAGGAGAAAAACAAAATACAGGAGCTGCAGGACTACCATATTTTCTGGACTTTAGGCCGCTATTCTTTTCTCACGCTTGAAACCCTATGGCTTTAAATGTAAATGTTTTTCATTTATAAACATTTACGGACGTAGCTTTTAGATTTACCAAAAGGCCCATCATATTTGAGCCACCGAGTTACCAAACGTACCACAGTGGATCAATGAAAGTTTTGAATCTGTATGGCTATATTTTTCTTTTTAATTCATCATTGGATTAGAAAATAGCCAAGACCATGCAAATATGGTTTTAAAAAAAGTACTTTAAAACAGAGAAAGCAGTCCTGTTCTGAGATGAACAGACCGACCTGGGCGCATCTAATAAAGTAGTGGCATACAACCAATAACAGGTTAGTTAGTTGGGCTATAAAATAAATAGTTGGACATGATGCTTGATGACCTTGTTTTGCTGAAATGCATTCATGTAATGTATTTTGTGAGTGCTAAATTTTAAATATGCTGTTAACATTTAAAGACTGAACACAGATAAACCCGGCTTAAAACAAAGAACGAAAACATGTTTGAATTTAAGTCTATAGTCAGCATCTACAGGTATATATAGCCAACTGCTGTGGACATTTAACCCTGAAAAATGGAAGTAAGGTGGTCAACGTACTGTCATCTCCTACGGGTCCAGCAGAACACTGGGCTGGAGGATCCCGGGCGAAGTCATTCAACTCCTAACACAAACCCAAAAAATAAAAACAATTGCAGGAAAGTCAGTTATGTCGAAGCAAAACCATCCATGTGGAAGTTTCAACACCGCCGTACCTTGTAAAATTTGGAACAATACAAATTACAAGTGGTGCCAGACCCCTTTACTGGGAAACATGCCCCAATAACAACGAACTGTTACCCAGTATCGTGCGTAGACTGACCATTAAGAACAGAGCAGGGTGAAAAATCTAACAAATTGCCACACGGTAATTAACACTTTGTAGAAACCACCAGCAATGTTTCGGTCCATTCATTGATTCGCAGCATGCTCACAATGAATGGCTGCTTCCTTTCCCCTTCAACTCCAGGATGGTTATGTGTCAAGCGGCACTGGCAAGGTGGGCTCCACCTTCGACAGACGGCTTGAATTTGTGTATGTCAATGACAAAATGCGAAAAAGGTCATGTCAGAACCTCATTGTCTGAAGAAAAGAAAAAACTAACTAATACACACTGCAAATGACAAATTGGGTTTCAGTGAGCCTCCTACAAGCAGTCTTATTGAGAATGAAGCAAACTTATCGATCAGGTCATGCAAAAAGAATGCCAGGAGAGTTGCCAATGAGTGAGGGAGTGACATATTTTTCCGTGAGTGTTTCGAAACCAGATTTTTTTTAAATCTATCTTAAAAGTTTAAGCATATTACTGTCTCTACACAATGTTCATTTTTACCAGTACTGCAGAACACATCAACAATGACAAGGAATTTACATGGATGTCATTATTACACATATATGATACTGGGTTGGATTCCAGCTCTGGCCTTCCTGTGTGGAGTTTGCATGTTCTCCTTGTGCCTGTCCAGGTACTCCAGTTTCCTCACACAGTGCTAAAACATGCATAGCAGGTTAAGTGCAACACTCTAAATTGTCCTTTGTGTGAGCGCGGATGGTTGATCATCTCTGTCTGCCCTGCGATTGGCAAGCAACCGGTTCAGTGTCCCCGTTTACTACTCATAGACAGCTGGGATAGGCTCCAGTGCGCCCCCTCGACCCTTGTGAGGATAAAGCGGTTTAGAAAATGGGAAGGTTGAGATTTTCAAGTAACATTACAGGAATTGTCTTTTTTCTTGAGTGGTTATTTTACTTTGTAAAAAAAAATCAATATATAATTGATATCAACTTATAAGAAAACATTTTGTCGCAATACGGTGCAACCTTAACACCCAGGACGAATACATACATACACATTTACAACACAGTGCAATAATTAAAGGACAACCGACGTCTCTGGACAAGTTGTGTCCATAATTTGTAAAATGGCTTCAAATGACTTCTACTGAGCGTATTTTCCAAAGATTCGACCGCATATAGCTATATTTTACATTTTAAGACTCGTGTTGAATATTCCGGAAGTCTTGTTTTTAAGTTGTTGACGAGTCCTCACCCTATGTCACTGAAGGAACACTCCTGGCCGAAAAAAGGACACATTGTAGCAGTCCTTCCATCACGTCAATGCATTTTGCTGTACTTCGGTCTGAAAACGTCATGTAGGACCAAAAAGAGGCAGAAGAGGGCGACAAAGCTCCATGTAAGGAATTAACCTGCCTTTTTTTGTGTGCGACATTTCCCAGCCCTGATGCCTCAAAATGACACGGAATAAATTCTTTAATCGATTGCAAACATGTATGCTTTCTTCTTCAGAACTATTTGAATCATATTCATAACTGGATGAGTAACAAGAAAGCATATTCTCCGAATCAGAAGCCATGGTTTTGATTCCCGAGCAAGGCAAGACGTCTTGCCGTGACACCACGAACATGGGGGCGGGACCCTCTGAAACTGGCCACTTCCGGTTTCAAATTGAAGTACTTTTTAGACACTTTAAGTCATTTTTATTGGTGTTTTGCATTTGACTAAAAACATCATACTGCGTGTTTTGGGTATTTTAGATGCTATAAAACGTTTTTCTGATGTCAGTTAGGAAACAAAAAAGTGACGTTGGTTGGTTGTCTTTTAAATGAGTAGGTTTTGATGGAAATGTTAATGTAAAAAATGTATGCTAATTAAAACCGAAATTCAGCTGTCTTAAAAAGGTATAATCAGGTAGAGGGAAACGAGAAGTCATTCTCAAATGATGTATTTCGATTTTTGCTGTAGAAAGCAATAAGTGTGGCCTTTTTTTGTATTTTTGACAAAGCGTGGAATTTAAAAAGCTGTTTCCTCCAATGTACGCGACAAAACGAGGCGGAATGGATACCATTTTGGGATTGAGTAATAATTACTCTATGCTCGAACTTGTTTCAGACAGAGGTCCAAGTCAACTACAAGTTGGTTGTTTGTAGCGGGTGCGACTTACTTGGTGTCAATGTTAGCGAGGAAAACTGACAGCTTCAGCGCCGAATCAGATTTATGGTGGGCGAAAAAAAAACACCAGGTAGACAACGACCGGCTAATATGATCTAAGAAACAGTATGTCGTTGTTCTGCGGCTCGCCCGCTGTCACTAACGCGACATCATTCGAACGACGCGTGGGGCCTGCTATCATCATTTCCATCTTCCCCACGGTCTGATTCGACGTCACGATCAAAACACAAACAACATGGCAAGATATAACTGTTTTTCCTGTCACGAACACGTACAATATATTTCAAGTTACACATTGCCAACGTAATGTGATGGGGGAAAGCGCAAGCATAGACACCGTAGTAATTCATTTTGCTTATATCCGTCCTCACGCCCTGAACGTGATAACAAACGGAACATATTTAACCATATTTAATAATACAATCAGTGTATCCATTCACTAAAGATCCAAATTAGTGATTTGGACAACAATTAATCGAGCGTAAGAGATCGTTGTTGAGAGAGCTCACTTTAGCATAGCAGCTAAGGAACCAACTGTCAAATGTAGCAGCGAGTTGAGCCACACTCACATAAGCAATAAGAAATAAAGTTAGCAAGCACCACATCTGCGTGGGAGACTTCGCAAAACGATATGACGGGCGGAAGCTCGTTTATTAGCGAGCACAATCAAAATTTACCTGAGTGTTAATGTGTTAGCTTAGCTTCAGCTGAGGAAACATTGACTTTATCATCGTTAGCCAGCCACTCGGGCATATTAAGATAAGCAAGTTGAATGCAGACGTAACGTCGTTCACACGGGAGTGCCAACTGTCCAACATATGCGCGTGGAAGGTAAGCCAAATGAAGATCGCCAGCCACGGGAAACAAAATCGTGGTGTAAATCGAGGTGGCTTCTTCGAGAGGCAGAAAGCGGCGCATTGCTTTAGCCTCCCAACTGTCGTCGATGGCTGACCAGGGGTAAACGACGCACAGGCCAGTGGCGACGATTTTGACGATGTCAGGAAATTATACGGAGAGTAATAAAACAAATAAGATGGCCAGCCACAGAAGAACCTCGAAAAGACCCCAACATAACTACGAAATGCGGGGCCTCCGCGCTCACTTCCTTACCTTGTGGATTCTTTTCAGAGCCATTGTTGTGCTAGCGCCTCTGCCAAGGAAAACGTGCGGGTAAAATGGCGATTGATATCAGTCCGTTGATAAATCACCGACGTGATTATCATAGAACACGACCAGAGAACACTCAAACGATCGTAGATCGCTACTGCAAAGAACTACCCAGGGAATCCCAAATCGAAACAAAGCGATAGAAGGGCTAGACCCGCGGTCCTTCCTCCTACTGCAGTAAGTAGCTCCCAAATCACAGCGGGCCTGTACCTACACAACAGGAACAAAGAGAGAACATCCGGTTTCGCGCCATCACAATAATATATTTCAACAATTACAGAGAGCTTTGGGATTGACGTTAAATGTCTTGTGACCATGATTTGTATTTAAAAAGTTTTACCTAGATTTTTTATGAGCATTAAAAAAATTCCAAGTCACTACGACCAAATAGAAACCTTTGTTTTTTTTACTGTGACGACCCTATCCTTCCCATCCCAAGCACACACATGTATAAGTGAAGTACAAACACGAAACCATCAATTAGACAAGAGCGACGTAAGAAGTTTGTCGTCTTTAAACGTTATTGAATAAATAAAAATATTTTAATTGTGTAATATACATTGCTGTAGGGGCTCTGTGACACAGATTTGAAAGCTAGCCAGCTAATAGATGCAGTAATAATAATAATACTTTTCATTTATAAGTTCAAACGTAAAAGTAAAATACGTTCAAAACTCTCAAGTACACTTTACAGTCACAGGATATTTTTTGTGTGGGTGAGCAGCGGCAGCCATTCGCGCCAGTGTTCACTCAACCCGGAAGTAACTTAAATAGATAGAAAGCTAGCTAGCTAATTGATACAGTAATAATAATAATAATACATTTTATTTATAAGCGCAGTTCAAAACACTCAAGGACACTTTACAGTCACAGGATATTTTTTTCTGCGGGTGAGCAGCGGGTGGCTGCCGCTGTTAAGCCGCAGAAAAAAATATCCTGTTGTAGCCGTTGAGGAAAGAGCACACACAACTGAATGTGGAGATGTGTTTATTCCAACGGCTAACAAGTGGATCTGAGCCAAACAGAAAATGCAGTGAAATATATGTGATATGGACCCGCCCCCTCCCGTGCACCTGCTTTGTCGTAGTGCCCGCCATGCAGCCCCCCCGCCCCTAGAACACCCAGAAGGAAAGTCAAGGTGAAAACTTTGCTGGGGGCTTGACCAGCCTGCCACAACGACTACGCAGTCCTTCGTTCGGTGGTGCAGGTGACATCATTCAGGCAGGTGACCCGGGTGAGACCTGAGTGGGGGAATGACACTCAACCCAAGCATGCCGTGGTGAGGCTGGAGGTTTCGGAGGGCGTCCGCGACGTGGAACCTGGGACGGCGAAATGTCCTTGCCCGCAACTAAATGAGCCAGTTTGAGCCCGTCTACTGAAATGCCCTCTCTTCGCCCACCCATATCGAGCACAAAACTCTTTTCACCGTGTTCGAGCACTCTAAACGAGCCATCGTACGGCGGCTGGGGGGGAGAGCGGTGGGCATCGTGATGCACAAAGACAAACCGGGCTGAGCGAAGAGCAGACGGAACAAATACTTTGGGGACACAGTGGTGAAATGGTGCTGGAGTCAGGGGTTCTCCTGGTAAAAAGGGGAAAGAAGGTGTACCCGAAGCTTCAGGCAGAAATTCACCAGGGACGCGGAGCGGCTGGCCGAACACTAACTCTGCTGAAGCGGCGTTAAAGTCTTCTTTCGGGGCCAAACGTAACCCGAGCAGGACCCACGGAAGTCGGTCGACCCAGTTACCGTCCGATAGCGCGGCCCGTAGCGTGGCTTTAAGTGACCGGTGCAAACGTTCGCACATCCCGTTAGCCTCCGGGTGGTAGGCCATAGTGCGGTGTACCTGCACACCCAAGGACTGCGCCATGGCCGACCAGAGCTCGGAAACAAACTTGGGACCTCTGTCCGAAGTGATGTCGGATGGCGTGCCGAAACGCGCGACCCAGGACGACAGAAATGTGTGTGCTATATGTGCCGAGGTCGTGGAGGACCGGGGGACTGCCTCCGGCCACCTAGTGGTCCGATCGACCATAGTGAGGAGATGTGTGCAACCCTGCGAAGGAGGGAGGTGCCCGACCAGATCCACATGGACGTGGTCAATTCTCCTGGCCGGAATTGGAAAAGTTTCCAGGCTTGTCCGGGTGTGCCTGTGGACTTTGCCGGCGCCCACGGGTGCTACTGGGCGTTGGAGATTCCCGGAGCCTCGTAGGAGCAGCGTCGAGCCTTGGTGCCGAACCGCTGATGGAAAAAGCAGATGGCTTTCCCGCGCCGACGGTCGGATCGATGCTCGACGCCACTTCACCGAGGAGTTCGGCCTTCACGCTTTGCACGGTGAACCGCCGTGTCGCCAGAAGCACTCGATCTGCGTCTTCCGCCAAACCACGATAGTTGCCGGTGGCGAGGCACGTCGAGTTAGCTGGCACGGCGCGCACTGCGGCCGGTAGAGGTGAAAAAATATGTGGGGGAAAAGGAATCTGCCATCATCCGAATTTAACAGCGACAGCATTTTGTCCATGAGATCCACTGCGGTTCCGTCGCTGAGTCCGGGAAGGGCAAGATGTCTGTCTGCTCTCTCAGAGGCCAATAGCGTGCACCGCCTGACCAGCAGTTGTTTAAACGCGTCGTACTTGCCGCATCGTGGAGGCGCGCGCAGAAGTTGCATCATGCGATGTGTTGTCGGTTGGTCGAGGGATGCCAGGACCATGTAATATTTTGGCTCATCTGTCGTGATGTCTCATAGGTAGAAAAGCGCCTCCACATGCTGGAACCACGAAGCCGGGTCACTGTGCCAGAACTCGGGCAACTTCGCGCCATAGGCAACAGCTGCGAGTTGGGGCGCCGGTCGTGGCGACATGGCCGTAGAAGACACATCTTCGTCTGTTGCCATGAACATTTCCATCGTCAGGGTCACCAGTGTAGCCGTTGAGGAAAGAGCACACACAACTGAATGTGGACACGTGTTTATTCCAACGGCTAACAAGTGGATCTGAGCCAAACAAAATGCACTGAAATATATGTGATATGAACCCGCCCCCTCCCGTGCACCTGCTGGGTGAGATGCTTGGTCCTAGTGCCTGCCTACAGTGACTGTAAAGTGTCCTTGAGAGTTTTGAAAGGCGCTTATACATGAAATGTATTATTATGATTTACGGTATACTGCAGTCATGTACCTGCTTACCGTAAATCAAAACCAGCATCTTCAGAAAGGCAGCAATCGACATGTACATTACCATTTGCCAGTGAATTACTGGACCTCCTTGGTTTGTACCCCTACAGTTGAACAAAAAGGTGCAGATGTCTTCTTTATATCCATTTAATAATTAGGACCAATTATGTATTAACCATAAAAAGTATGCTACTATAAGATGGTATCTGAATTGTATCATCCTTCATTGTGAATTTTATTGGCATGCATGAAAATCACGCGACAACACATTGTCAGACGAGTGCAGATTTATGAGCTATGCGAAATGGAAGCCCTGAACTGTAAATGTAATTTTATAATCCTCCAAAGGGTGGCAGTAATAGTCCGAATGAGTAGTTGTGGCTACGCACATTGTCCGGCGTGAGGGAAAATAAGCGTGGGAGTTCCTTCTCTCGCCATTCTGGGGGTTTACTAGACTTCGTAGGGAGTCGTTGAGAAGCAGACCCCGAGTTTCTTTTTCTTGTCGAGAATCTGCCTGCAATTTATTCCCATATCTCCGCCTTCCTCCAAAACCAAGCATCTTCACCAAAACAAAGCCGGGATTCAAGCATGTCGCCTCAAATGCCTCACTCTATCCGTCGCCCCATTTCTAACAGATGCTTTTCCCCGACCGAGAAAAGACGAAACCCCGCCGAATGAGGCCAGTGCAGCAGCCTGCACGTCATAGCACATCGTCGACACCCGCAACAACAGGAGGGCCCAAAAACAGAATCAGATCAGAAACCTCCTCCCTCAGCCCCATGTAGAATCCCCCACCCACCACCTGCTTTTCGACTCCCAGAATATCCGTCTGCAACGCAACTCCCGGCTGATCAAATGTAGGCATGATAAAACGAACGATCCACGGCCATTGGCTGCGACTGTACATTATGTGCACACTGGTTCAGCCGTGAGCACGCTTTCCCTGGTTCCTCGCCCTCTCTTTATTTTGTGTAGCATGATCGGTCATCCCTGCGTTTCCATACGACCTTATTTCACTCAATAAAGTCGCCGTGCGCGTGCCTGCTTCTCAACATTTTCGGTGAGGGCGGGAGAATTGAAGTGGTGGGTGGGGAAGCAGCACCGTACGACACAATCAGGGTCTTCCCCTCGTTATTCCATTAGAATTCGCTCCTCAGCGAGGCAATACCCAATTTTCCAAAGTAGGGTGCGTGTGAGTGCTTTGCAATGCACGGGCTACGTGTACGCGCACTACTCCCAGTGGTGGTTCGCTGTCACTGAATAATACCCTCCAGACTCGAGTCCACCACGGAATGACAGAGCGAGACACAAACCAGCGAGTGTCGGCGATGAGCGTCTTGTTCCAATGAAACGACTTGCGGTGTGACGATGACAGCGAAAGGCAGACATAAAGGTAACGACTGTCTTGGCGTGTGTTTTGCTATGCGGCGTGAATGTGGTCACGGGGATGATGTTGCGGCGACGCGAACAGGAAGGAGGAAAGGATGCTGCTACGTGGGAGCATTTTACAACATTTCTGCCCATCATTTGCTGAGTTTTTAATATGCACGTTATATTTATGCGTGTGGGCGTCTGCTTGTTTTCAAGAGCTGGCCTACATTTGAGGTCTTGTTTTATTTTTAGACGCAGACAGGTGATCGATTGCTTATAAAAGCTTGGATACAGTAAAAAACTTTTCCAACCGGAGCGTGCGGCATCCTTTCGGGTTTTTCCGTTTTAAGATTTACTTCCTCATCGTGGCCCTTTAAATCCCCCTACGGTCGTCTTCTACTCAAGGCCTGCGCGTTCTCGAGTGGTGGTTGCTTTTGTTGCCGCTCTTCCAGCCTCCTTCTTGGCTTCACCTCATGTTTGCCTGACGGTCAAATGAGAGACAAAAAGGAATGAGAGGATGTTCTGGCTTGCAGATGAGAAGATAGTACGTCGCCCGCTGGGCTATCGTCGAGATGACGAGACGTCATCTCGACGCTTCGTGCTGCACTAATGCTGTGTTGTTATTGCATCATTGGATGATGGAATATATAATGTGTTGGCGAGAGTACGGGTGGCTGACTATATAGGAAGGGGGCTTTGCACGGGTTATGTGTATGGAGTCACCACTACATACTAGCTTGCCATTTCACGCACACACAAGTGCAGCCTCTCCGTCACATGCGACGATGTTTGGTCGACCCACTGGTAATAAAGTCACAAGGTCTCTCTGCCGGAAGAAGCCGGGCTGACAGCTGGACGTGTCGCCCAGGCATTCCCCGGTATTCCGTGCGTCAGTCGTGCTCAAGAGGGGGGTTGCAGTTTTTGCACGTAGACTATTGGATTAATATGAGCATCCACTTCCTCTTCGATTTTGTGTGTGCGCGCGCGTGCGCACGTGTACAACTGGACGGATGTGCATGAACGGCGCTGGATCACCGAACTTGCTGATAATATTGAATAGCTTCACCCCTCTGGCATCACTATGGATGAATAGTTATCTCACAGAATGAGATGTTCTCGCGGGGGCGTAAATGAGGGGAGGAGCTGTCTGGGCATGCCACTTTCTGAATGTGGCCACTCAGCATCCCTCTTCACGTCTTGTAGAAATCATAAGACTGACATTCCCTTTTAAAATACAATATGTTACGCGTGTTTATAAGCTGCATTGAAAGGATCGTGAACATTCAAGATGCAGACAACCAGTCACTCATATAAGTGTCACCATTTGGAAGGTGGTGGTGGTGAACCCCAAAAAAGCAGCCAGGAGAGAGGAGCAGGGTGTATTTGACAAATTGTTTAAAATAAAGTCAGCATGAACATAAACACAAACAACAAGGTCATCAGAACAGAAACGTCCAAAGTAGCAAATAAAACCAGGAGTAAAACATGACAAGATGAAACAAACCTGACAAAGTGAAACAATGACCCAACACTGAATGGTCGTGCTAGAAGTCATTTTAACTGCCACTGATTAAAATGACCAACACCTGTGCAGCTGCAGGCGGGGCCGATAGGGCCACCTGTTGGCGCAAACCAGAACGTGACAATAAACACCTGCATGCACCCCCCACCCGCACTTACACAGAGCAAATGAGACATACAAACGCAAGCTGCCTGCTGCCATGATGGAAATACTAAGAAAATAAAACAAAAAACAAGGGGGAAAATTGTTTCACGGTTTGGTTGTTTTTAATTTATTTGAAACGTTGACTCACACATATTCAGAGATAAGATTTTTGTGAAAAATTGTCCCTCGTAAAACAAGGCCAGGTAAAATCAATTGTTAAATGTTTCCCACCGTTAACGTGAGACTGATCATATGTAGCTCAATGGAAAAAATCTATATATCATCAGATAGAACATAATTTTCTAAGTCCAGCCTTCCATCCATCCATAACTGAGCAATGATTTAGTTTTGAGTCTGAAAATTTCAAGCATTTATAGATGAACGAAAATTTCTAAAAGTAACATCAATATTTTCCATAAACACTGAAATCAAGAGTGAGTGGAAACAGTATAGTGTATACTGTAATTGCGTGTTAAGTCAAGTTGTTGTCTCGACGGTAAACTTTTTAATGCATGACTGTAATTACAAGTACCCAAATTCCACAAAGAGCGTGTGTCAGTCCTGTGATTGACAGCTGATTCATTCAGGGAGTACCCTGATCCCAACACAAGTCAGCTGTGACAGACTCCTACTCCCAGTGTGTTATAGAAAATGGATAGATGGATGGACGGTTGTTTGTTTTCTACTCTCCTTAACAACTCCCCTTCCAATATACCATCATTACTCTCCCTAGCCCACCAGAGCTCAGCTGCCTCCACTTCAGAGCAATTGTGCAGCATATACCCTCATGCATAAGCCATCACAACACACACACACACGCACACACGCACACGCACGCACGCACGCACGCACGCACGCACGCACGCACACACACACACACACACACACACACACACACACACACACACACACACACACACACACACACACACACACACACACACACACACACACACACACACACACACACACACACACACACACACACACAGACTCAAAAGCACATTCGCTCACAAACAGCAACACCACAAAGCAGTTCATCACACCTGGTGAGAATGATTTAATGTGTTTATGCTGAAGGGGGACGGTGACATCAGTCACACAGACAGCACTGGGTCGGTTAGACTGAGCTTGGTGGTTCCCATGTTATGGATTTTAGTGCTGTTTGTCAGATAGAAGTGTGTGTGGACATGGAGCAAAAGGACAGCAGACCTGTAGGAATGGCCAGAAAGTGTGGGGGCGAGGCGACTGGGCGAAGGAGAGACGAGCGTGTGAAAAAGGCCACAAAGGAGTCTTGCTGGATCAAGGCACAGCAGCAAGATTGATCTTTTTTCCATATTTATGACTCACATATTATAAACATGAACATTCTCTCTAATATTGCACGGGAGTGCTGAGAAATACTATTGCAGAACCAAATGCGAAAAGCATAATCTATTTCACGGTACACAGCCTTTCGCTTTCGAGTTTGCACTGTCCATGTGCATGATTTGTATTTATATTCGCCCCGGAGAGTTGATAAATCAAATTGCATCGTATCATAGCAATCAGCAAGTATCATGAAAATATGTGATTGGATGTTGAGGAAACACTACTATCATTAATTGTTTTCTTCCCAGAATCTCAGGAGGATAGTGTTTGGACGTCATTGCTAAAAACATTAGTAAGTGTTAGCTCATTGACTTGGATAAAATCAAAGAGGAATTGGTTCTCAATTTTGTGTTTATTGTTGCAGAAGAATATTAGAATGTAATGTCACCGCTCTGCAACTGCACTGAAAAATCAACGTCGTGGCTTGGTGTAAGCACTAAACTGAATCCAGATCATGGCATGTAAAGTAAAAACATATTCCTGGCTAATAGTATTAGCTGATACTCCATGCATCATGTTTAGTAACAAGCATTGCAGAACACTCAGCGGGGCTGAAGCATGTTGATTGTTTAAAAAAATGTATCTGTCCTTTCCCGTTATGTTTTTTGTTGCAAAATGATCGATCCATCTTCAAGCTACAAAGAGTAATGATGCTTCCATAAAATATGGACATTGCGTTCTGAAACTAAACCCAAGCAAGTTTTATCAAATAATAGCATCACTTAGTTGTGCCATCTTATGGCTGCGGCTCGATAAATGTGTTGACCAATCTGTATGCTGTCCATTTTATCAGTGTAAACAGAATAGCCAGTATATACAAGCTGCTTGATAGCATCACATTAAATTAAGTGTGGTCACACCAAGTTCGGCTAATGCAATGCGGAGACTAGAGCTAAGAAGGCAAAAGGATAGGCAAGGAAGCCAATTGTAAAAGTTTCATGCCTCCATAGGTCCTTCATTGTCTGTGGCCAGGCTCTGTTTCACTGTTATGCCCTCCAAAAGACTTTTCTTACATTGCACGTTTTGGTTCGTAAGCACAACTGAAGTTGGAAGTGTGACTCATGGCCGCATTTCATTTAGCTGTACAACAGTCACGGTTGTGGCGATGTGACAACTGACTGTCTGACCCAACAAAGTGGCTCAGCAAAGCTTAATGGCACATCAGTGAATTGACTCAATGCTGGAAAATTTGTAAAGCAGCAAAATAATACACGAATAAATGAATAAATAAATAGACTAACTAACTAAATAAATAGATAAACAAACAAACAAATAAATAAATAAATGGACAGACAGACAGAAAGACAGACAGATAAAGAAACAAGAAAATTGGCACACATTTCAATGCTTGTACATGATACAGTGATACCTCAGTTTCCGAACTTAATTGGTTCCCAGAAAGTGTGTGTCAGGCGAAAAGTTCGTCTGCCGAACATTTATTTATAAGAAACCATTAAATTATTAAATAATATATAAATCATTACATCATATATAAATCATTATTAAAATAATCAGTTCCCAGGTCCCCATAAAACATAATTTTCTACTAAATAAGCCTTAAAACTACACACAATATACCTTATTTTATGGATAATAAATGTGCTATTGGATTGTAATTAAAGAAATAAACTGTACTGTATAATAAAGTTGTTTTATTTACCTTTGTGATGGTTGTTCATGTAGTTGCCTCTTGATGATATCCGAGTGATGTTGCCATGCTTTCTCGGCGATAATACCCTCACTGGACCTCTTCAAAATGGACCTTTTTCTTCACACATATGGAAACTGATATTATTCCCATTCTCCAAATTAGCTAAATATATATAAGACGGTGCTGCGAGAGTAGCTGCCTTTCCAGCAGCTCATGTATTTTGTTTTTCTACTTTCATTCCTTTCATCACTTCAATCAATTAATTGTGATACCACAGCAAGCAACAGTGGCATCAACAAGGGTGCAGCGAAGCTTATTGAAGAAAAACTAGGCAAAAAAGTATTCTACTTCGCTTGTCGCCATCACATATCAGAGGTAATAATTGGAAGTGTATGGGAGGCTGTGTTTATCAAGGTCAAAAGTCCTGACAACCCAATGTTCAGCAATGTGAAAGAGAAGTGGGACAAGTTGGTTAAGGACTGCCCAAGAGTTCTGGGCCTAGTTGAACAAGACTTGAAACAGAAGAAGACAAGCACCTTGAGGAAGCAAGTCCGAGGGCAGAATACAGAGAGGTGGCAGAGCTGTGCCTGATCCTGCTTGGTGAGGAACCTCCTCGAGGTATCCACTGGGCCAACCCAGGTGCCATTCACCAAGCCCGCTGGATGGCCAGGAACATTTACAGTATGAAGATGCTCATGTTTTCAAAGGAACTAAAATACAACACGGGCACTATCTTCAAGTTGGAGAGGATGAACAAGTTCCTGGCCTTATTCTACACCAGCCACTGGGTGACCACCACATCTGCAGCTGATGCACTTATCCATGACCTCCAGCTTATGAAGAACATGCTGCAATACAAGCAGTATGACTATGAACTGGCAACCTCTGTTCTCAAGAAAATGAACATCCACAGCTGGTATCTGACCCAGGAACTAGTGCCATTCACCTTGTTCAGTTCACATGCTAGCATGACCAAGTTTGCAAAAGAGAAGCTCGCAGTCAAGCTGTCAGAAACAGAGAAACCTGAGAGTTACAGGAAAGGCTAGCCAGTGTTTCCTGTCATCAAGGCAGCTACAGTTCTCACAGACCTGGTGGGGCCAGAGTCTCACTTTCTGTTTGATGCTCTTCGAGTGAAATGTGACTGGCTTACTACTCCTGCTGACACCTGGGAAGACAATGACAGCTACAGGAATGCACAGAAGTTTGTGAGGTCAGTGAAAGTGACCAATGATGTGGCTGAGAGAGGTGTGAAACTAATGAGTGACTTTGCAACTCAGATCACAACTGACCCAGAGCAAAGAAGCTGCCTACTACAAGTTGTGGAGTACCACAGGAAAAAAAATTGATAGTTTCAAAAAAGCCATATTGAACAAGTGATAATACATGTATTAGTAACATCCTCTCTGACAGTTTCTTATGCAATATATGTGTCAGTGCAGTGCTATCATACTACCAAACTGATTGTTAGCTAAAGCGTTCATAAGCCGAGGTATCACTGTATCACTGCATTGTACCAACCGATATGTGTGAATCAGTGAATTATATCAATCTGATAGCTACTGTGCTGATTCTCACTGAGTTTATTCTCATTAGGGTAACATGGGCGGTGCTGGAGCCTAGCCCAGATGTCTTTGGGAAAGGGACACCCTGAACCGTTTGCCAGCCATTCGCAGGGCACACAGAAACAAACAACCATTCGCCCTCTCACTCACACCTCGGGACAATTTGGAGTGTACACTCTGCCTGCCATGCATGTTTTTGCAATGTGGGAAGAAACCAGAGGAACCGGAGAAAACCCACGCGGGCCAGGGAAGAACATGCAAACTCCAAACAGGGAGGCCGAAGCGGGACGGGAACTGGCGACCTCTGCACCGTGAAGCCGCCGTGCTAACCACTCAACTACCGGGCCCCATCAATAATTGTTATTTGAAATAAAGTTCATTTCCAGAGTGCATAGAGCAACATATCAGTTCATCATTGCTGATATCTAATCTGCACAATTGCTCACATGCATGCATGTATTCATGCACGTGCAAGCCACCACTTCTGGCGTGGCTTGGGGGACTCTGGCCCCTTTTAGTGCAACATGCGGTCCCATTCCCTCAGAGTTGCACCAAGGCCTTGTGTGAACTGCATTTTAGGAGTATAAATGTGTAAAATTTGCATCTTGCCTCGCGAATTAAGGGTCACCCCTTGACAGCTCTTTGTGCGTCCTGTGGGGAGGGTGGCAGGGCACTGTCTATTTATAGGAAGGTACTCGAAAGAGAGAGAGAGAGAGAGAGAGAGAGAGAGAGAGAGAGAGAGAGAGAGAGAGAGAGAGGTGGAGTGGGGGGGCTTTTGTCTAATGAGGCCAGGCTGTTAGGGGATGAGTTGTTTCTGTTTGTGTGAGTGTGTGTGTGAACGTACACAGATGACGCTTCATGCGTGTCGTGTGTATTAATCGAATGACTTCAAACATATCTTTGCTTATTCCCCTACCACCATCACCACCTTCAAATACCCACGGTCCCGTCAACTGATCTGGGCCAAAGATGGCGGATAAACACACACATGCACATGCGCGCACACACACACACACACACACACACACACACACACACACACACACACACACACACACACACACACACACACACACACACACACACACACACACACACACACACACACCCTATTCAGAGTCACAGAGTTCCCGCTTCAGTTTCCGTGCACTCCAGATTTTGCTCCGCTCCCTTTTTTAATGGCTTTGTCTCATCAAAGTCAAAGTCAAAGTCAAAGTCAAAGTCAAAGTCAGATTTATTGTCAAATATGCTAATATGCATTACATACAGCTCATCCTTTCAACCGCCACTTCTTGGCTTTTTATTTATTCGTGTCGAGAGCAACAGAATGAATGATCTTGGAAGGTGTGTGTCTGCGATCATGTGATGTGAAGGCAACCTACATTTAGCATTTTACAAACACCACCGCACACACGCACACGTAAGCACACACGTAAGCACACACACGCACACACACGCACACACGCGCGCACACACGCACACACACTTATCAGGTCTGTGTAGATGATCAGTAGTCACAATGTTGCAGAATCACAAGGGACCCTGACTTGTCCATTGCATATGTCTAATTGCGTTTTGACATCTCATGTTTCAAATATGTGACAACTACTCTACTTGATTTCAATATCAGTTTTCCAAACACAAAAATTGGAAGAGAAGATGGTATCTTTGGTCATGTCGGCAATCTCTCTAGTCACCATTGCCGTCACTTCCTGCTGCAAAAGCCCTGTTGCTTGCGAATAATGTTCTGTGAGGCTGAAACTAATGAAATATCCCTATAATTGATTTTAGCCATTATAAATAGTAGGTGGGTGCATTCTGATCAAATTCTGCTCCAATTAAGGTATTTGAGCAGCCCATACAAATTTAGGGGCTTTGGTTGAAAGCCATGTCATGGACTGGCCCTTCGCTGTTCTGTGCTGTTGAGATTTTTGGTAGAGCTGCTTCATTTTTTTCACTGAATAGATTCCACACTTGGGAGTTCATTTGTGGAAAGTGAGTCGAATGATATAAACAGTTGACAATGTGAATGGATGACTGTGAATATTCAGTCAGTAAGAACTACCGAAAAGTGATTTCATCTGTCATCATGCAACAGCTGGATATCACCAATTTGAAAAGGGGGAAATGACCATTGTTTCTCCCTCAGACTCGTAACAAGGTCAAATTGAAAAAAATCTCAACATAACCCCCACAAATTACACACTCAAACAGTCAAACAACCTTTTTCGTGCAGAGGTGCGTTACAACTAAAACAACAACCCCAAACTTTGGGGATCTTTATGCGTGTTTACTACATCACGATTTGGACGGCCATGTTACTGACACGTCACATTATAAATTCAATAGGAATTGGATTACATGAGATTACATTAGATTACCCTTTATTAGTGTCATCTAAAATCATTTGTCATGTGTTTTTTATGATGTTACGAGAGCAGCATGTTTTGTTATGTAATGTCGGGAAAGAGATGCCCATTTCACGGTAAGATCAGAGCATTGGTGAGTATAGTTTTGCTTTTTTGAATGTTGCTGTGCAGTTGACCATTTTGTGTTTGGGAGCCTTTTCATCTTTATTAAGTTCATAGAGTTGCTTGTTCTAAAGCCACAAAGGGACACAAGCCAGTGTCTTATTGTGCCTTTCCCAAGCCCGGATAAATACAGAGGGTTGTGTCAGCAAGGGCATCCGACGTAAAAGCTTGGCCAAAATAAACCTCTCAAGATGGAGGACCCTGATTCGCTGTGGCGAGCCCTTGAAGGGAAAAGCCGAAAGGAAAAGAGGAAGAAGTTAACTCGCAGCAGTTAATTGTGTTCTCTAGAAGTGGCTTACCGTAATAACGAATGAATAATATTGAGATTAACATGTTTTTGTGTGACTACTTTCAATCTGACCAAATCTGAATGTAAACAGTAATTGCATGAGTTGTCTCGTCTCACATTGCTTAACCGAACTTCAAATTGTTGTGTCTTTCTGCCCTAAAATGAAAAGGAGCTCGTATTTTGTGCCAATGAAAATGTCAGCAGTCAGTAGAAGGGAACATTTCTGGTAAATCTATAAGTGTGCCGGGCTCTCCTCTGGAAATGGTATTCCCCAAGTATCATTTCGTTCTCTGCTGCTCTTGATACCCTGTCCTATTGTTCACACTTGAATCGACATTTATGACTCGTGCACATGCACACACACGTGCACCCACAATCAGAGACACACACATGCATGCCTTATTTTTGCCTCAAAAGAGGAGCATGCACGTACTAGCTTGTGTGTATGTACGGTACACCACTGGAATACAAAGTTGAGTCACACATTGACCACAGCTTGTCCTCTTCTTTTTCTGAATCTTGAAGCAACACGCATGAGTAACTTATCCTCTTCTGTGTTGTCTGACTGCAGAGTATGCACAAACCTTTCAAAATATTAATCAGCCGCTACCTGAAAGACAAAGTTGGTCCTCGCGTTCGGTGTGTGATGGAAAGCAGACTCTCCCATTTGGCAGCTGATGTTGTCCTGGGTTGTGTCAAGGTGCTCTGGTGTGTTGATGTGTTGTAGTCACTCTTAAGGTTACGTGATGCCCTACTTATTGCGACATGGGGTACAATTAGGTAGTGACGAGTCGTGTTAGTTCGTGCCTCTTTTCTACAACACAGTAACTACATGGCTACGACGCGACTTTTTTCCACTATTAAACTAGTTATACACAGCGACGGACCGTCAAGGCCTGCAAAGCCTTCTCGGCTGGCCTAAGAATACCTGAATCACGGACTGAGGTTAATTATATTTTGTCCATGAATTCAAATTGTCTTTGAGCTTCGTTTCATTCCTTTTCCCCTGGTGCGCTGCTTCCAGATGTGTGTTTTCGTATTTAAGCATTTAACCAATCACATTTCAGTCATCATTTGTTGTGAGGGTCAGAAATAATAATAATAATAATAATAATAATAATAATAATAATAATAATAATAATAATAATAATACAATCTACTTGGACGCCTTCACAATCAGTTCTGCGGGCCCTGTCACATCAAATGTGTCGATCAAACTGTTGCTCTAACCAATCAGATTTTGAGTTGGCAACCCAAAAGGGGTACCAATGCCTTCTTGAAGGCGCTGGTCAACGTTAGAGTTTTCGCAAACTATGATTGGCTAGTCGCTAGCCAATCATAGTTTGCGAAAATTGCTCTGATCACAAGCCGCTCGTGACAAGAGCATACTGACCAGAGCTAGCACACTGTCTCGGTAGCATAAGTAAATATATTGTGTTGATTTAATTGCAGTTTTGTCAACCCAAAATGGCTGAAGTAAGAGTCAAAATTGATTTGCTTGGAGATTTACTGTTAAAGCCATTTTCAAGACGGACTTTTCAAACAAAAATGGACATCATTAATAAAGGTCGGTCGGTTATTTCTTGGCTAATGGTAGCCTCTCGTGTACTTGTAGTAAATCACACCACACTTTTTTCAGTCTGGATTGATTCAGACGTAGCACTGAAGGCCTAGGGATGAAATCCACACCCCGCCACTGGTTATAGATCACTGGTAAACAGCAAATTTTAATCAATGGATCCTTAAAGGTAATTTGACAGTGATTGGCGTATTTTTCCACACATTTTTAAGATTTTTTCTTACGTTTGATCAGCAAAAACTTGCACAATGCCAATTTTACGCTGCATTGCACATCGTAGCTTGATGTTTCGGAAAAAAACTCACTCGTTTGTGGAAAAAATGGAATGGTGATGGGGTCCCACAAATCTACACACAAATCTTCTTCTTCTTTTCCTTTCGGCTTTTCCCCTCAGGGGTCGCCACAGCGAATCAATGTCCTCCATCTATCCCAGTTTTGTGCATCCTCTTCTCTCACACCAGCTACCTTCATGTCCTCCTTGAACACATCCATAAACCTCCTCTTCGGTCTTCCTTTCGGTCTCCTGCCTGGCAGTTCAAGGCTCAGCATCCTTCTACCGATACAAATCTAGACATAAATAAAATCCATTAATAAAATATCAAGAAAAAAATAAAGGACCAACTAAGTACCAACAGAAATTGCTGGCAACAAAAATGAAACACAAAGAGGATCCAAAAGGCAGTGTAACAGCAAAACCTGAAAATGTACAAAATGATACCAAAAGCCCAAACATGCCGAACCAAAGTCATAAAAAAAATCTCCATCTGATTGTCTGCCTGATTATTAAGTACTGTAGCACGTGAAAGTTGTTTTGGTTTTCTATTTATGACTGATCCATTCAATAAAATGTGGTTTTCTGAATAATCCACAAACCAAAGCGAGTAGATTACTGCAAGGCAATACTGAATGAAAATGAGACTTAAGTTGTATCTGGCAAAAATATGATCCATTCTATCCATTGGGTGATTGTTGCATAGCAAAATGGGGTGTGAATTTCACCTTCAAACATCCTGATTGACATGAGTGCAAACCCTTGGAGAGATGATTGTCATGTGATCCCAGCGTCAAAAATGAGAAAGAGGAGTCATATCTCACGGCGATCTCGAAAAGGGAGGCATAAACAGTCTGTGCAAGAGGAGTGCAAAACAGTGTGTGTGTGTGTGTGTGTGTGTGTGTGTGTGTGTGTGTGTGTGTGTGTGTGTGTGTGTGTGCGTGTGTGTGTGTGTGTGGAGAGAAAGAGAGCCAGGCCTACTTTTGGTGTGTGATCTAGGCCATTATCTGTGTTAGCACTGGTGGGGCTCGAACAGGCTCAGTGGATTCTGCGCAACAATGCCTTTTATTACATATTACCTTATGTGTGTTCAGGTGACGTGTCTCTTACAAAACAAGCAGTCAACCGTGTACTATATCTGCCGCTGTTCCATACATGATGTACGCATGTGCCCTGTACGCCTCTGCCTTTTGTTTCTCACGACTGAGTTTCTTGCACGCTCGCGTATGATTGCAATGTGACCAACGTGTCTTATTTTTGTGGCCGTGACTCCTCACGTGCAGCTGTGCGCTCTCGTTGTATTACCCTCGTCGTCAGTCAACCCCCCGTGCTCCAGCAGTGGCCTAAGGGCCTTCATTATGTAAGAAAAACATTACTTCAGAACAGAGGCAAAAACCCCTGATAACTGTGGCAGCCTCTGCTTCATTACAGTACGCCTTACACTCCATAAGTAACGCAGAGTCAAAGCGTGCAGCTTAATAATGGAGACTAATGTTTGAAGGAGAGTTCTTTTTTTAAAGGAAACACCAATGAATCATTTCTGCACCCCTCAGCCACAATGCACACCAACTTGCTTTTGACACATCTTCAATCCTTTTGTTTTCATGCACACAACTTTTCAAATGATCTTGCACCACAGCCGTCCCCTTCCCTCTGGCCCATCGGCTGACCATGAAGGAGGTGTTTGACGCTGAGGGCAGACCGAGGGTGGACCTGCTCAAAGCTCACCTCACCAAGGAGGGTCGGTTGGAGGAGGCGGTGGCCCTGCGCATCATCGATGAAGGCGCTGCCATCCTACGCCAGGAGCGCACCATGTTGGACATTGAGGCTCCAGTAACAGGTATTTTAAGATTTTTCTACAATGTCATAAATTGATGGATAATATTAATTATACAGGAGAACATTACTCCCAAAAAAGGTTTTAACTGCAGGTCACCATTCTGAAGAACTGTGCTGATAGTTGGACGTGAAATGCTCAGCTAAATTCCCAAACAGGCAAAACAGTGTTGCTGTCGCACTCTTGTATGCAGTATGAGTGGTCATTGGTGGAGTTGCAGGGCAATTATCCGATTCTATTCAATTTGTCTGGAAATGATTATTTATTGATTGTAAAATTACTTTATTCCTCTGCCGATGTGAGTGAACTAAAGTGATAGACAAAGCAATTAAATGTTCTCCTATGGCAGAAGTTGCAGTGAGCCTGTGTCGCCGCCTCTCAGGGTTTCCGAGCAAGCAACTACTAAAAAATAAAACAGGCCCAAGTTCTACACAGAATATGTTTGCGGGCAAATTGACATCGCCATCATTTCTCTTTTCAGTTTCTTTGGGGGAGCGGGGGCTGTAATTTTTGTTTGGTGTTGTGCATTGAGATTTTTCTCTTGTAAAAGGCTGGTTGTTTCCACCACTAAGAATTCTTAGAGTCTCATTGACGACTGAAAACACAGATATGTACAGCTCAGTTTCACCCACGTCATTGTCAATTTCAAGGTTGATGGAAAAGAGGATGCAAAACTGACAGAGACAGAAAGACTGCAACGTGATGAAGGGACAGACAGACGTCAGCAGTCAGACAGATGTGGAAGATCTAAAGTGAGGCGGCTGTAGAGGGACACTTTGACGAAGGGAAAGCAGACAGATGGTGAGAGAAGGGATGGGGAGATCATATGGTCCCGAAGTCTTTCACAATGTGACAGCTTCCAACGAGAAGGCTCCTTTGAGGTGGTTGAGTACACGTTGGGATATGAAACGCGACATGCATATTTGAAGAAATGGAATAGTGAAGTACAGGAGCACTGAATGATATAATCAACATAACGGCGACAGTCATGTTTGGGGAAAAACAGTTCATCACAAGTTGCTGACACTGTTTTCTCCAAAACACACACAAATAAACGTAAAAAAAAAAAAAAAACAAACAAACCCATGCACCCGCTCCTATAACAACAATAATTGCTGACAGCGGACGAATAACCAGTTTATGCTAAATAAGCCTCAACCGACCGAATCCTGTGCCACATTTAATATTTGCATTGTGTGTAATTGTTTACTTCTGTTGCCACTTTTGCACATCTATGTATTGTAGAATGGATTATGTGAATGATAACACTGTATTGGATGTGTTACTTGTACCGTATTTTCCGGTGTATAAGGCACACCCAAAAGCCTTAATTTTCTTCAAAAGATAACCCTGTGCCTTATACGCGGGTGCGCCTTATATGTGAAGTAATATTGAGCCGCAACAGCTCTAACAACCACTGTCAGAAGTTGTGCGGAACCCCAGCCTTTACAGTAGCACCTTTTAATGTGGTGCGGCTTACATTTGGAAAACTTTTAGTTTTATATTATATTTGGAAAAACTTTTTCATTGATTGAAGGTGTGCCTTATATTCCAGTGCACCTCATACACCGTAAAATACGGTAAATAAACACTTGGAAAAATTAGATGCAGGCATTCAATAGGAAGTGCCCACTTGGATCTGTGGTGTGGATCCAGCCAAAGTGTCATACAGTATTGGAATGGGGGAGCGTACGTAATGTGTAAATTCAAATTGCTTCTGTGCAGACAAGAACTGCAAACAGGATGATGAGATGCCCCCGTATGTTATATTTCATATTCAGTGTGTGGAGATATCCATGGCCAGTTCTTTGACCTGATGAAGTTGTTTGAAGTGGGAGGTTCCCCTGCCAATACGCGCTACCTCTTCCTGGGGGACTATGTGGACAGGGGATATTTCAGTATAGAGGTAAGAATGCATTGACACTGTGATCCGATATTGGTGGGGGATCAGAATGCAGATTACGAATGATTAATGCTAGCCTTAAAGTGATTATAAATGTCGACATTTATACTTTTAGACCATAAATATACCGCAAACCGAACTACGATTTCCAATCACTTCAACTCATTCACTGCCAGACAACGTGCAAAAATGTGTCCACTCTCGTGAGTTTTTTTTTGTCATTGTCACTCGAATTCCAGGACCCACAGAATATTGAGTTTTAGGACTACATAAACATTAAAGACAGCGTAAGAAACCTTGGACTCTTTCCTTAATCAGAAAAAGGAGTTCATGCCTAAATTATGTGGGTCAGGAGTTATATGAGCTTGAAATGAGGGTGGCTGTCCAAAATACAATGCAATACATACATATTGGTTGTCATAGCGCTTTAACAACAGCTGAAGCTGGAACAAAGCGCCAACACGGAAAGAAGGGAAATGCTGCCCCCTTGTGGAAAAGAAAAACAATGCCAGAGGCCATGGCCAGTGCTTTATCGGCACCCAAGCAGGAAAAACCAAAACCCGAACAAATTTGGGAATGGGAGTGAATGAGTTAATTACTATACCTTGACTGTCAATCATGAGTCTCACACGGCTACTCTTACATTTGTGATTGGATGAGCAGGTGTGAAATGAATAGTCTTGTTGTTGGATAGCCTGACCATCTAAAACACCCAAAAAGTTTTTCCCAATCATTCTTACTGACATTATCAAAAACAAGACCACAAATTCCAAATGGCCATTTGTCGCATTAAGGTTTTTCTGCGATCGCATTGTCTTGTTGAATTGAACCGCGGTGAAGCATGAGTGTTATGTCATTGACAGTTTGGTGGGAGGTGAGCAATAATTAGTCCACCTTTGTTCCAATCGTCAAGGGCAGATGCACCAAATGTAGAGCAGTCCCTTTCAAGATATCAGATGGGAAAACGCAATTCTGCATTCAATTGTTACATTTGTTGAGTTTACTAAGCAACCCGCTTTCAATCAATTGACCCCTGGCAAATTGAAATGTTAGGAAGTCGGATGAACAATTATTTTGTCTGATTTCCTTCATTGTGTATTGTGTGTATTGTTGAAGATAATCATTTGTTCAGTCAAACCTACGAGGAATGACCATTTACACATTTAAATATACACTCCTTTGTATCTACATATCATGTCATACATTTACTTCCTTTAATTCTTTCTCTTTCCCGGTGCACATTTAGTGTGTGCTGTATTTGTGGTCACTGAAAATCCTCTACCCAAAGACACTCTTTCTTCTACGGGGAAACCATGAATGTAGACATCTGACAGAATATTTCACCTTCAAACAAGAATGTGAGTAATTCATTTGTTCTCCGGAAATGTCACAACGTGTGCGTTCATACCATGTGTCATTGCCACTTATGCAGTGTGATTTCTTCCAAAAAGTTGTTCATAAGAGCAACGGTTTCTCCACAGTGTTGCATCTTTTTTTTGCGCTTGGGCAGCACATAGTGGTTAGAACGACTGCCTAGAAGTCCCAAGATTCTGGATTCAGATTTTTTAGGTTGCAATCACTACACCAGTGAACTGTGCGAGACTCTATCGCACATTCGCGGCATGTCGCCTTCTGCCATAACATTCAACAGGTGGTGCGTCTTGGCCACTGTTTTTGCATTTTCAGTAGCAGAATGTGGCGACATCGCAAAGGTACAAAAGCACTAACCCAGGGGTGTCAAAGTCATTTTTTGCCGCGGGCCACATTGTAGTTACGGTTTCCTCTCGAGGGCCGTTATGAATTTGGGGAACCCATTAGAATGTTTAAATCCCTTCAAATATTACATATAGAGCACACAGCAAATTAATGAATAACTCGTTTTCAAATCTGAAGTCAAGAATAATGACTTTTATTGTGGTTGACATCCAAAAATATGACATTTTGGCTCAGATTTTAGCAATCATCATGGAATTTAACAAGTTTGATTTGCTTTCGCGGGCCGAAAAAAAATGATGTAGCGGGCCGGATTTGGCCCGCGGGCCTTGACTTTGACACCTGTGCACTAACCCATCCATCGATCCATTTTCAACAACGCATATCCTACATAAGGTCTTACTGGGGCTTATTCCAGCTGACTGAGTGGATGGCTGACTACACCCTGAAATGTTTGCCAGTCAGTCGCAGCGCGCGTATAAGGACGAACAACAATTTACACTAATATCCACAATGTCACCTTGTGAAAACCGATCCCACATTGCCTGCACATAAGTCAGGCGAGTGTACCACCTTCAGGGACTGCTTTTCTAAATAATCAAAAATCAATTTTGCTACGAAGAAAAAATACAGTACAGCAATGCCCCCAACTGAACTAAATACTCTTCCGTCGGCTTACTTGTGTTTCCAAAACTGAAATGATGATGAAGTCAATACGTCTGTGTAAGCTCTCAGTCGTACAGGAGTGGTCCATCGATGAAAAGGTTTCTTCAGCCGTCATCTGTACTTCTTTGAAGATGTCGGACTGGTAGTATCGGCCTTATACGTTTCACTTCTTATCCAAGACAAAACCTAGACACTGGTTTAGATATATGTGGACGATGCTTTCGTCATAATTAAAAAACAAGAAATTCAATCCTTCACAGATCACCTTAACTCGGTAGACATCAACATTAAATTTACTCGCGAGGACATTAAAGTGAACCAACTAGCCTTTTTGGATTGTAAAGTAATTATAAAAGAGGACAGTGCGCTTTAGGAAGGTTACACAGACTGACCAATACTTACTTTTAAGACTTTAGTTCGCTGAAGAACCATCTTGGATAAGAAGCGAAACGTATAGGGCCGATACTATACCAGTCCGACACCTTCAAAAAAGTACAGATGACGGCTGAAGAAACCTTTTCATCGATGATGAATCAAATGTAAAACTTGCAGAACTGTCTGAAAACCAAATTCATACAGACATCACACATATGAATACATGTTACCTTTGGCCTCTAAGATTGCCAGAGGTTCTCCAGGACATTGAAAGTGATCATTGTGTTGGTGAAACTTCTGTTTGGGTAAAGTTGGCCAAAGTGCCCAGTGGAATTGCTGCATATGTCTTTTGTGTATTTTTGTATCCCATGGGGGAGTGCAGGAATGCCACTGGAAAAGCGTTTAGGTTAATTTCCTCGTATATCTGAGTTTGATACCGAATTAAGTGTGGTCCTCTGTCTCCCCATTCCTCAAGCACATTTCTAGCTTCATTCCCCCCAATCGAATCTTTCTTTGAACTGATTCTTCCATCCCTTCTCCAGATCCTTTCTAATCCTTCTCTCTCACTCCATTCTGCCTGTGAGTCCTGTCCAAGAGTGGATGATTACCAGCAAATTAATTTGCCCCGCGGTGATTGGTTCTGGGACTTCCTCCTCAGTGTCTGATTGGCCAGGGGACGAGGAAGCTAATTTCCCCCGGTGCTCCTGGCGAATGAATGACGGTCGCCCTCAATTACCATCTGCTGCATGTGTGTGCTTTTGAAGTGCATGTGGGGGTGTGTGTATTTGTGTGTGTGAGAGAGAGAGAGAGAGAGAGAGAGAGAGAGAGAGAGAGAGAGAGAGAGAGAGAGAGAGAGAGAGAGAGAGAGAGAGAGAGAGAGAGAGAGAGACAGAAAGAGCAAGAGAGAGAGAAAGAGAGAAAGAGCAAGAGAGAAAGAGAGAGAGACAGAAAGAGCAAGAGAGAAAGAGAGAGAAATACAAGAAAAAAGAGCTGACACCTGGCAATAATGATCTCTTGTCGGCTGAAGAAACCTTCTCATCGATGGACCACTCCTGTACGACTGAGAGCTTACACAGACGTATCTCTTGTTATACACAAGTCACATAGAGTGGATAACAATAACACCCCTGGCAGACACACGTGTACCTTCACACCTCTCGGCTCACACAAATATTACACGGTTCCAATACTAACCATGATTGATTGGAGTAAATTCCCTAGCCTCAGCCGCTTCCTTCTCCTTTTATTCTATACTTGTCTTGTATCGTTTTAAATCCCCCCCTTCTTTTCTATTCATGAAATTATCATACTGTTAGTCTTGCATCCACAATCTGAACATCCCATCTTTTATTCCGTGGTTTATTATTATTTTTTTTTTACCTTTCTACTTTTTTTAATCCAGTGATATTGTCTTTGTTTTGGGACTCACTGTCAGGGCTGTGTGTGTGTGAAATGTACGTTAAAGATATGTCCTCTTGAATTTCATAAGTGACATTGCTGCCAAATCAAAAGAGGATTTGTTTTTAGAACAAAACAATCTTTCTTACAATGTCTGTGTGCTGCTTCCTGCTCATATTTGGGTCAGATTTCAAGTCCCTGAATGGGGAAGTGGAGCGTTGAAAGCATATATTGCACCTATGCCATGCTATGTGCTGCATGTATTTTTATATGTGCATAAATGAATAAGTAATGAAATTCAGACAGCGCTTGCAGTCCCAGCTTTGATCTCTCTTACTTTCTTTCTCACGTTATATTTTTGTTTGAATCCAATAACAAACACATTGTATGACAAACTGGCCGTTCAAAGCACATCGAAAATACATTTGGTTCATCTCTCAACTTGTGTCCCCAAATATGTCCCGCAGGTAAGATTAAGTATTCGGAGCAGGTGTATGACTCCTGCATGGAGGCGTTTGATTGCCTGCCCCTCGCAGCTCTGATGAACCAGCAGTTTCTCTGCGTGCACGGGGGCCTTTCACCAGAGATCCACACACTGGATGACATCAAAAAGGTACACACACTCCAAAATAAGCTAACCTCACTCTTTTTGGTTTACATATGTTCATCAAAGCATCAAATGTCAAGATTTTCAGTTATTTGAAAGGAGAAAATAACGATGGGTGATTTATGGCATATTCTCCCATTTTCTTAAGCCAAGCACACTTTTTTTGGTTGTGCAGATCCAACATTAACTTACTGTAAGTGTGTCAAGTACGCATTCAGGGTAGAGCTCAACGAAAACGAGGGTTAATCAGAATCAGAATCAGAATCATTTATTGCCAAGTATGTAGAACAGACAAGGAATTTGTTTCCGGTCGAACACGCAGCACAAGCATCATCATCAAAAAAATGGCAAAAAATCTCACCTTGCGCACATTCTCTCAAAGACTTGGGTGCCTTTCCTCTTGCAGAATCTAAAGGCTGTCGTAAGTTCAGGACCTTGTGAAATCAACTTAATCGCAGGGTTAAATGTGATTTTTTTTCATCATTTGTTATTGATTGGGAGCAATACCGGAGAATGTGATTAACATTCACTTGCTTTGCAGTGGCTACAAAGCATTCATTCATAAATTAGTATTCTGACTAATGTATTTTTTTTATTGAATACAGAATGCTAAAACACATGCTCCTACAAAGTAGCCAGTTAAAAGAGCCGCATACACATCACTGGTGTATAACTTGCAGTTCTTCGACTTAAGTAAATTTCACACTTTCAGTATGACATATTTTCATATTTTTAAATGGCTCTCTACAGACTTCCCCGTTGCATGAAAACTCCACACTCTGGGAATTAGGGCCATTCTCATATTTCATTGAGTCGCGCCTCTTTTCTGATCATGCTCAAATTTCTGGTTTACGTATGGCGGATGTGTCAGATGTGTAGACGAGAGTATTGGAAACATAATTTTCAAAGTGGCAAGGTATGCGCTTAAAGAAATGACTTAATTGCAAGCGGGATAATATCCCCTCTAGTTATTTGCTATTCAATATAGTATTGCTACTGCGTTTTTGGAGGGTCCATGGCTGTGATGATATTTACGTTCTCTCCAGTAATTAGATCATCTTGTTTTTTCTTTCGTGGTTTGTTTTCTCTTGACTGTGTCAGGTTGTCAATTTGACAGTTGACTTAATTTCACTTCACTATACTGTCAAGCAGAATATTCGCAACAGATATCTTCTGGAATAGTCACTTGGCCGAAACAATCTTGGCAATTTTGCAGCTAACTGGTATCATAGCCACAGATAATAATAATAATAATAATAATAATAATAATAATAATAATTAGAAGAAGAATAATAAGAATAATGCCACCACCACCACCACTAACAAGAACAATAATAACAATAAATAATAATAACAACACAAACAACAATTATAATATTAATCAAAATCATAATAATAATAATCATCATCTTCATCATTATGAAGGCAAATATTAAAGGGGATTTTGTTTTTGTATCAAGCAAGAAGAAACAACATTTTCAGTTTCTCTGTTTTTTCATGCCTTCAACTCCGTTTTGATTTTCACAAGGACCATGAAATAAAACATGCCATGCTGAATGCAAAACAACATACAAAACTCCCCACATGACCGCAGAGATATTGAGCGAGCACACAGTCCCTCATCTAATGGCAGTGTTTCCATGGTGAATATTTTGGTGTGACATCCTCCACCTCCTGGTTGGTGAGGGTTATGAAAGGAGTTTTCATGCATGTGGGTATGTGTAATGTGTTTGCTCTCGTTCCTCTGATTTACACGACATGTTCTGGTGTGTTTGATTTTATCGAGTAAAACACGAGAGTGTCCCTTGCTCACAGCCCTCCTGTATGTGAGACTTATGTCGATGTGTTTTTGTGTGTCAATATTGTGTCCTAGTTGGACCGATTCAAGGAGCCTCCAGCGTTTGGGCCCATGTGTGACTTGTTGTGGGCAGACCCACTTGAAGATTTTGGCAATGAGAAGAGCCAAGAGTACTTTGGACACAATACAGTCAGAGGCTGCTCCTATTTCTATAGGTAACCCCCCCCCCCCACCTCCCACACACACACACACGCACGCACACACACACACACACACACACACACACACAACGTGCAAAGTAGACAAGAGTTCTAATTTTCAAATCAGAAGTCTCATATTGCTATTACTTTGGTACCCAATAGTGATGAGAAGAGAGTGATTACCTCCGATGATCTAAAATCCAATAACCATCCCTTGGATTAGCACAGGAGACAAAACAAAAATATTGGCCAGTTCATAGCACGTATATTTCCACACACAAACAACAGACACAGTTTGACGATCAAACACACATGCACAGAGGTTCTGTTTCCGCATGAAACAAAATCGCACAGTCCCCAGGGAAGCTGCACGATTCTGTTGCTATGACGACTGTCTACTCATGCCAGATACAAGTGATATTAAGATACAGTGAGAGAAGGAGTAGAGCGACATCGGATAAGTCCACAATGGTGCTGGTGGTGAGGATAGGAGATAAAAGATGCACATGAAACTGTCAACAGTGAGAATTAGAACCAGACAAGCTGTACTTAAAAGAGAGATGAAGCACTCTTGATATTTGCTGTTCATAAGACATGTTGTTTCTCGCGTAGACAGTGATTTTATTCAAGTTTAGAACAAGCCATTTTATTGAATATTTTTTTTCCAGAGCATCCATGGCCTTAGCAACATTAACAATTTCAGGCACAATGGTTACAGTAGGCAGCTCGTCCTGCTTTTACATATTGACATATCACTATTGTGTGTGTTCTATATTGCCAAACTTTAACTGGAGCTTTATGTTTGATAGTGTTGTGGTGGCTTTGATTGAAATTCTCCAACTTTCTTTTCATCCTGCTTTTCTTTCCCAGTTACCCGGCAGTGTGTGAGTTTTTACAGACCAACAACTTGCTTTCTATCATCAGAGCACATGAAGCGCAGGATGCTGGGTAAGATGTCTGTAGAATGTATGGTTCAACATTTATTTTCATTTGAAAAGCCAAATGTGCGAGGACAATGTCTTCTTACGACAATCGGGAAAATGCAGTTCTGTGCAAAAATTCCAAGCTCGCAATGAGATATATTATTCATGCTAGGCTGGTAAACAGATGGGCACTGTCAATTGTAAATGTAAACAGTTCCTTTGTTGCCATCGGTTTCCAAAAGGCTCACAATCACATTTATCCAGCCTCACCAAAATTACTTTACATTAAGAATGTGGTTTCAGATTCAAGGAAATTGCTATTGATGTTCTATCACAATCAAATATCCAATACTTTCGTTTCAATCAGATATTTTCTCTGTACCCCTGCCCATACTTTTCTGTGGCGTCAATTACAAAGTATTGGCTGACGCACCTTGCACGGGATGTTTTACCATAATACATGAACAATCATGGCCGCAGACTAACATGTCTTTTTCCCTTGAAGGTGACCCGACTGTACTTATTATAAGATGGGATACCAATTTGAATGCGCGTAGAACAGCAATTGAGCGTCAGCAGAGTTGCGCATCCACCATTCACTTGCTCCAACAGGGCAGGTTGACAACTGCTACTTTTGAAACGTGAAGAGCAACATATAGGAAGAATGCATGCAAAAATAATCACGGGTGCTGCATGCCAGTATATTTTCTCTCCCATGTGGGAAAACCAATAATTATTACCGCAGCTTAACAGTCTTCTCCGCCTCTGCATCTTAATTATGCTGCCTGCTGCCTGGCATGTTGTGGCACAACGTGACACTACATACAAATGCAACCCTGCAAATTTGGAGTCTTGAAAGTAGTAAAAAAAAATTAACCACCACAGGAATGTTCGTATGTCCAAAACGTTTAGAAGATGAATGTTCATCTTCAATATGTTAAAATGATGACTGTCAAAAGGATCTCAAAACAGGAAAGCAAGTGATGCTTTTGCACCAAGCCGAACTCTCACTACTTTGTTCTGTATATTTAACTCGGGAATTGAAAATATTACGTCGAGCGCCATTCCTGAATTAGTTTGGGATTTTGTTTATCTTGCGGTTTTCTCTGCTCAGACCTCTGGCAATGTTCTTTCCCTTCTACGAGGGAGAAGCATTTCCGTTTTTTCCATGTTAGCACATTGTTACAGCTTCAGCAGTCGCTACAGCTCTATATACGTAAATCAATATGTATGTATGTATTGCATTGTATTTTGGACAACTGCCCTCATTTCAAGATCATATAACTCCAGACCCATGTAATTTAGGAATTAACTTTTTTTTTCTGATGAAAGAAGAGCGTCTAAGGTTTCTTACGCTGCATTTAATGTCTATATAGTCCTAAAACTCAATATTCTGTGGGTCCTGGAATTTGAGTGATAATGACAAAATCCTCAGCACTGGAGTGGACACATTTTTGCACATCTGGCAGTGAATGAGTTAACCTCAGCATGCCTTATCCACAAGCTATGATTTATTTACAGCAAGCTGACCAGCTATCCTGATGTAGAATGAGAAAATATGTAGTCATGCGGGGTCATCATTGTCTTTGACGTCCATCCCAACCCATTCTGACATCTGTTCGCAGAGAAAATAAAAACATCCTCTCGATGTAATGCAGCAATTAAAGCAGGACTATTCCGCTTGTTGTTGCCGTTGTGCTCTTTCTTCAGCTTGGTGAACCCATTAGTAACATTTTATCGGCCCTCAAATGTGTACTCCGGTTGTGGTCCACAAGTCTTCATATTTCTGCAGTATGTGGTTCATACACTTTGATCAGGAAACTTCACAATCTAAAAAAGCCGACAAACCTTTAACTCTACGAAAATGTCCCCCATAGATACCGTATGTACAGAAAGAGTCAGACAACAGGCTTTCCTTCACTCATCACCATTTTCTCTGCTCCAAACTACCTGGATGTCTATAATAACAAAGGTAACGCTCACATGAATAGAAATAGACACTCACCTACATATTTAATCGGGTTAATTCCAACAATAAATTGAGCTAAAGTATGTGAGTGTGTGCATGTGTGTATTTGTGTTTCCAGCGGCGGTGCTGAAATATGAGAACAACGTAATGAACATCCGTCAGTTCAACTGTTCTCCTCACCCGTACTGGCTGCCTAACTTCATGGATGTCTTTACTTGGTCTCTGCCTTTTGTGGGGGAAAAGGGTATCACATGCATGGACACGTGCACTATAATGTTGCATTTTTATCTGGCACCCTTTTTCATGATGTCGTTTACTGTACATTACTTACTCTACCAGTGCTGTAAATGTGGTTACATGTAACATTAGCCATGTTCCAAAAGCACTGCACACAAAACACAAAGCCCGAACATATTTGGACAGTGACACAAGTTTTGTTATTTGAGCTGTTCACATAAACACATTCTGAAATACAATAATATAAAAAATATGGGCTTCAAATCCACAATCGCAGCTGCAGTTTGAGACTTTGTAACATCCAAATCTGAATAAGGGTTTAGGAATTCAAGCCCTTTACTCTCTTTGTATACCTTGTTGAAGGGAACAAAAGTAATTGGACGACTCAGAAGGCTATAATCGACTCAGAAGGCTCTCCCCTTGTTAACCTGGCATCAATTGAGTAGTGAAAAAGTCTAGAGTTGATTGTAGGTGTGTGGTTTTGCATTTGGAAGCTGTTGTTGTGACAACACATCATGCGTTTAAAGGAGCTCTCAATTGATGTGAAGTCGAAGATCCTAAAATGAAAAGAAAGAAAGAAAAAATGGCTGAGATGCTTGGAGAGGACAACAACACTTAACTATATCCCTTACTAACCAACACCCCAATCCTAAATGCAACCCGAAACAAAACCCTAATCCTAATTTTAAACCCTAGCCCCTAATTCTAAACCCCAATACAAACCCCTAACAACAACCCTAACCGGAAACCCTAATTACAAACAAAACCACAAACCTGACCCTACTCTGAACCCTAAACTCACAATAATTAACATGAACACTAACGCGAACTAACCCTAACCACAACCCTAATTCTAAACCTAATCCTAACCAAAACCCCTAATCCTAACTCTTAACACAAACCCTAAACCAAACTAACCCACAAACTACCTCTAAGAGCTAACCTAACTACAACCCTGAACCTAACCCTAATCTAACCAAAACGAACCCTAGTCCTACTCCTAACTCACCAACACCCTAACCACAACACTAACCACAAACCTGACCCTAACCCTAAACCCTAAACCGGGGGTGTCCAAAGTCGGTCCTCGAGGGCCGCCGTCCTGCCTGTTTTCCAGCTCTCCCAGGAGCAACGCACCTGATTCAAATCATCAGGACCATTTTAATGCTGCTTCAGAGCTGGCTGATGAGCTGATCATTTGAATCAGGTGTGTTGCTCCTGGGAGAGCTGGAAAACAGGCAGGACAGCGGCCCTCGAGGACCGACTTTGGACACCCATGTCCTAAACCTTAATCCCTAACCCGTAACCCTGACCACAACCCCTAACATTAACCCTAACACTAACCTGAACCCGAACCCCTAACTCCAACCCTTAAACCTAACTCTCACCCAAACTCTAACCCCTTAACCCTGCCCTAAACCCTAACCCATAACCATAACCCTAACCCCTGATCATAACCACTAACATTGACCCTAACCTTACTCACAACCTTAACCACATACCTGACCCTAACCCTAAACCCTAACTCCTAACCCATAACCCTAACCCCTGACCATAACCCCTAACATCGAACGTTAACAACACTAATCCCTAACCCCAACCCTTAACCCTAACCCGAACCGTGACCGTAATGCTAACCCTAACCCCTTCCCCTTAACCCGTGACCCTAACTCTTAACCCTAACACCAACACTAACCCTTACCCCCAACGCTAACCCCAACCATAATCTTAACCCCTGAGGCAGTGAGGTTCACAGACACAAAGCTCATTTTGCAAAGGCGTTATCCATACTATGTTGATGTTTTCCATTAGTGTTCAGTACAAACATGATTCACAAATGATTTGGCCCCTTTCGCGTTTAACCAACAATTATGATGGAATAGAGTCCCAACTCACTGAAGTTCTCCACGTCAGAAAATAATTTCACCGTAAGATTTCTGAATTAATTTCAGGACAATGTTTAACTCATTCACTGCCATTCCCGATTTTATTTGGGAATTGAAAACATGACATGGAGCGCTATTCCCGAATTTCTTCAGTTTTGGGTTTTTCATGCTGGGGGTGCCGATAAAGCGCTGGTCAGACCTCTGGCAATGCTTTTCCTTTCCACAAGGGGGCAGCATTTGCCTTTTGTACAGCCACCCCCACTTGCACCTCATATTACTCCAGACCCATATAATTTAGGAAGTAACTCTATTCCGATGACAGAAAAGACTATAAGGTTTCTTATGCTGCGTTGGATGTTTATGTAGTCCTAAAACTTAATATTCTGTGGGTCCTGCAATTTGAGTGAAAATAACAAAAACGCTGGCACTGGAGTAGACACATTTTTGCACGTCTGACAGTGAATGAGTTAAAAATGTGACCAAAAGATTTCATGTGGTCTTTCTGCTGTGAGCATAGTATGAATATTTCCATCTATAGTGACGGAGATGCTGGTCAATGTCTTGAGTATCTGTTCTGACGACGAACTAATGAATGATGGCGATGAGATCTTCGATGGTAAAAATCACTCCACACTGCCACTCAAGATATAGCCAAACATTCCTGAATGTTAACAATTCATAATTTATTGTACAAGAGTTATCTTTGGGACAATTGATAACATGTTGTTTTGTCTCTTATAGCAAGTGCAGCTGCAGCCAGGAAGGAGGTGATTAAGAACAAAATCCGTGCCATTGGGAAGATGGCTAAAATGTTTTCTGTTCTACGGTGAGTTGACTTAAAAACAGCGTCTATAACCCGAACCCCCTGGGTTTGACCAAATCCAGGTGTTCGATAGAGACTCTGCCATGGTGGTTAAGACACTCCCGACTCAATGTCAATTAGTTATGACACGGCTTGGCCACCGATGGCTGCAAGATGATCACATTGCCTTGCTTGTCCATTCTGTGTCGTGAGGAGTTATTTGCTCCGCTGTCAATGTGTGACTGTCGTGATAGTATGTGACCTCGTGTGATTCAAACACATGCTATGTTGAGAAAAACAAAACAACAACTGGGACTCAGCGTCTGATCTGCATGAGTTGTCATGCCAGTTGATCAACTCTCGTCTTGCACTGGCAAATCTGAAGGATCACTTTTTGAATCATATTTTTATTTTTCACTAAGGGTTTGGTGGAAGATAAGGTTCAGTCAGAGGACTAAAATGTATAACTGCAAAAACATTTATAGAGAACTGTACATAGTGCAAGTATAAAAAAGCATATTTAATATATGTAACTGTATTGAGTCAACATACATTGATTCGCTGTGCCGACCCCTAAGGGGAAAAGCCGAAAGGAAAAGAAAAACTGTATTGAGTCAACATAAGGTGGCTGTGCTATTTACAATACAACAGTAGTTTTTTTACTTGTGGCCTCTTGCATTCTGAAGGACACGTTGGATTTCATGTAGGAGCTTCATGCGTGGAAAGTGCATTTACACACCATGGATGAAGAAGATCTACACTTGTAGAAGATATAATCGGTCGAGCCTTCACCACTGTGTGTGACAACACAAGACATGGAGCCCTGCAATCATGGGATGCTATTCATCCATTTTTTAGATTAAAAAGATGATTATTCGTTTGCTGAATCGATTTCCATATTGATTCAAAGCGATTGTCCCATGCTGTCACCATATGAATAAAATGAGATGCCATCCACAACACATGTCTGCAAGTGCCACATCTCTGTGGATGTGCTTCCATCAAACACACCAAACTCATGTGACATATCTTGCGTGATATGAACTCATTCACATGACATGTGCAAAAATGTGTTCACTCAGGTGCCAGGGTTTTTGTCTTTGTCACTCGAATTCCAGGACCTACAGAATATTGAGTTTTAGGACTATATAAACATTCAATGCAGCGTGAGAAACCTTAGACTCTCTGCTTTCATCAGAAAAAAAAGAGTTATATCCTACATTATATCAGTCTGGGGTTATATGAGCTTGAAATGAGGGTGGCTGTCCAAAATAAAATGCAATACATACCGTACATATTGGTTTATATTGGATTGGATTTGCCTTTATTAGTCTCACAGTGGAGAAATTTCACAGCAGCCAAGTAAGTGATGAAAGGAATGATAGTAGCACTTTAACAACAGCTGAAGCTGGAACAAAGTGATAACGTGGAAAAAAAGTGAAAGTGCTCTGTCATTTTTCAATGACCGAATAAATTTGTGAATGGCAGTGAATGAGTTATGACCTACTTTTCAGGAGTTGAAAATTGAGACTACTTTTTACCACTAAATTGTGAAAGGTGAGCCTGGTGTGGAGCAATTGAAAATGCCTTTGGGTTTTCGCCTACATTCCAAAAGCATGCACAGCAAGCTGATTGAAAATTCCTAACTGGCCCTAGGTGTTCAAATTCAAAGCATGGCGTACAAAATTCACCTCAAGGCTAACCAAGGCTTTTCTCAGTACAATAATAGAGATGCGGCCATTTTTTACATCAAGCACATTCTACTTTCTGTGACCAAATTATCTTCTACTATACTTAGCCTTTATCTTCCCCTCTGCCTTCTGTCTCTCTCTCTCTCTCTCTCTCTCTCTCTCTCTCTCTCTCTCTCTCTCTCTCTCTCTCTCTCTCTCTCTCTCTCTCTCTCTCTCTCTCTCTCTCACATGGCATGCACTGACTGTCAGAGAGGAAAGTGAGAACGTGTTGACCCTGAAGGGGCTGACCCCGACAGGTATGCTGCCAAGCGGAGTGCTTTCGGGGGGCAAACAGACTCTGCAGAGCGGTGAGTATTTTATACAATCACAAATGCACACTTCCATGCATTTGGCTATCAAACCTAACCCAGAGCTCACCTCAAGACACCAAACATTTAAAAATAGATTAAGACACAAGACACAGGAAACTACAAATATTGTAGACTTGGAAACATGCGTGTTGGACCACACTGAGGTCTTTTCTTGCCTTCTTTCCTCTTCAACCTCCGTTTATCTCCTGTCATCCCTCTGCCCTGTGGACTCATTCCCTCTCCCACTTCACTTCACTGGCGCTAAGGATACTAACAGCCTGCTGGTTGTACGTGTGAGACAGAGGGGGACGGATATCAGGGGAGAGGATAGAAAGTGAGAGTGTGTGAGTGAGCCAACATTACCGCTAACCCCGGGAGCTCTCAAACCTTCCTCGGCCTCAGTGTTGCTCTGCGGACCTCACTGGGATAAAGCCTGGAACATGCTTTTGAGTAAACAATGTGCACGTTTATACTTCCAACACAGGGCCTGTATTTCCCATAAGCCTCCATGAGCCACGAATGCTGTCACGTCCACAGATGTCTATCTGCACAGAAGCATGTTTCAGTCTTCACTCGTTTTTGCTCTCTTGGAATCTGTCATCTTTCTTTCTGTCTCTTCTTCCTCCTCTGATCTGTCTGACCATTATTCAGCTACCATTGAGGCCATAGAAGCCATCGAGACAGTTAAGGATCCCGAAGGTAAAGCCACTCATATCACCCTTGTGTGTGTGTGTGTGTGTGTGTGTGTGTGTGTGTGTGTGTGTGTGTGTGTGTGTGTGTGTGTGTGTGTGTGTGTGTGTGTGTGTGTGTGTGTGTGTGTGTGGGGGGGGGGGGTGTATCATGGATGTGCTCTTTGCCAACCATGACCATTAAATCATAGATTTTCTTTTCTCATGATGCACAACGCTTTTCTAACTGCATCCGCTCTCACAACAAAGCTGATAACCGCAGCTCGCTGAAGTCATTGCATTTAAACACATTCATATTCAGCCTTTTCTCTCCTAGCACACACAAGTGTTCACATTCGAAAGCCGTCACCATTTTGCAACACATACACGCGAACGCACACACACATCAGAGACACAGGGTTGGTCATGGGAGTGTACATTGATGAGGTGGATCTGGACCCTTGTTGTATGCTATTCCTTTTATTCAATGTGTTATAAATGTTGTCAACAAGGTCCACGAAATCAATCTGTTTCCTCTTTTGAGCCGCCTGTGATGAGGGAGATGAAATCCTTGTCATACGTACAAAAGGATGCATTGACTCCTTCTCTTCCCAAAATTGAATTGTGAGAAAGAGGAAAAAAAGAAAAAGAAGTCACTATTTTGAAGAATGTTCCCACATGGTCACTGTCGAGTGACCGATTTGTCAGTGCACTGTAGATTTTCCTCAAAACTTTGTTTCAATAGACTAAGCGATGACACGTTCCACTTTTCACCAATGCAGACCACACAAAATAAACAAAAAGTATCAAACAGATTGATGTCATGGTACTCTTGTTTAATGTGCCAGTATTTTGTTTACAAAGGCTTGGTGATCAAAAGCACGCTTTAATTAACTGGAATGTTCTGGTTTGTTTGTTCTTCCAAAATCACTGAGGTATGGCAAGCAACGGTTTGCATATCAATTATTCAATGTGGATTTGAAGGCCTGCAACACGATTGGGTTTGGACCCAGTCTAGAGTAGGAAATATTTGCAATGTTGAGATCTTCCACAAACCGGGATTTTACCAAATTATTCAACAGTTGGAAGAAGTAATCTTAGAATGACCAACAAAGGAAAACACCAACAATGGCTTCTGTCATTTGGCATCGACGCAACGCTGCATTTGACAACGGCCACACTATGGCAGAATGTTCCTGTTGGGTTGTCTCTGTGTGATATTAAAATTGGTTTGACGAACTGAAATCATTGTGTGAGATAAACATGCAAAAAACACAAAAATCAGGAAGGGCGCAAACACTTATTCAAGGCCCTCTATGATTAGTACCGGTACAAGCAACGGCAAGTTGAGGTAACATTTGCTTGAAATATTTTTGTCCACTCCTAAAAATTGTGCTTCCTTCCACACTGAATGAGGCAGCTTGGTGGAATGGGAACCAGGCCAAAGAGCTCACAAACCAGTATGGTCCCAAAGGGAAAAGGTTTGTTAGAAGTCATGGCATTCCAGATAACTTCTGTACATATTCTGTGTTGCAGGCATCAAAGTCCCCTTATATCTTGTTATAATTAAGTACAAGTTGAATTCATTACAAAGTCTTTGCTCACTCAGCCTCTTTTGAATTTGGATATTGTATGTTTGTGACTTCCGAAAGACAATCCATAATTTGTTCAAGTCAATAAATTATGGGTTTTCTTGTATGGTGTTTTTTTTTCTGTGATCAAAATAGGCCCTTTAGCCCAATGTCGTATGTACACTGTGAAGCAGAATAGTTGGAAGTGGCTGCATGTTTGTGAAAGGTAGTAGCAGTCTTAACAGTGGTGCTTTTCAATGGGAGTATCTATCATCAAATGTTGTTTATAGGTGGTAGCCAAAACTTTCACCGGAGTAAAAAAAATTAAAGCAAATGATCCAGTATTTCTGTGAGAGCTGTGACTTGTTTCATCCGCTCGGCCTCCAAAGGGCATTGCTGATCTAGGATCAGTAGTTAGCTTCACCAGCTTATTCGAGCTCAGCATGGAGAACAACAGATAAACGCTGCGTGGTGTGTGTAGATACTGCTATAAGCCCGGTCTGATCAAATTCTGTTTATCCAAACCAAAAGCTTGCGGGAGATGGACAGGGCTAAATAATCTGCCTGTCCTGACTGCTATTGAATGAAAGAATTAAACATTTCTGTCTATTAGATTCGACTTGAGCTGGGCTGACATTCATTCAAGAGGGTTGTTTTTTTGCTTTCAGGAATTTGGATGAGGGGAATTTCTTTCAAACGTCCAAATAATAACTGCCTACGCATGTTTGTGCGTCTGCTTGTCTTCACAGCCATCCGAGGCTTCTCCCCACAGCATCGGATCAGCAGTTTTGAGGAGGCCAAAGGTCTGGACCGAATCAACGAGAGAATGCCGCCGCGACGTGACGCCATCAACAGTGTGGGCCTGTCAATGGGTCGCATGAATGTGGGAGAACCCAATGGGACGGATAGCAACAGCAATATACAGTGATTGGATGCATACTGTCACACGGCCAGACGCAGTTACTGCGGTTTCAAAGCCCGTATAGCGCCATCCTGAACGATAATCTGTATATAGTCATACTCGATTGGCAAAGGCATTTCACACAAAGGCATATTTCACGCATACAAACAGACGCACACTCATATGATTACCGCTATCTACTCCTTTTTCGCTGTACGTTAAGGCTTGAGTGTGGACGGACTTTAGGAAGTCTTACAGAAAAGAACTGCCGCTCCCTTGTACCCGTGCAACAAAGAGGAAACTCGCAGGAAAATGAGCAGAATAAGAGAGGCAATTATTCACTGTGCGTGATGGCGATCACCGGTGGATGGACAGCGTCATACGTCGATGGAATGGGCCGTGATTGACGAGGACGGAGCAGGGTCAAGGTACGGCCATTGGAAGCATCAAAGAGTCTTGTTTGCATCAAATGCAAGAAATCATCTGTCTCATAAAACAAAATATACACACATTTTGTTTTATGAGACAGATGATAATGCTTTAACAGTGTCCATGCAGTTATATTTGACAAATGTGCCGTTCTTCACCAAGAAATGGTGGTGGGGGGGGGGGAGATGGGGCAGGGGCTTATCCAACAAAGATGTGCAAAGATAATCGCAGCTGCAGCCTGATCTGAGCCCTCGTCTGTTACGGCGGGGAGAAGATTCCCTTTTGCTTTTGTCGCACAAGACCTCCAGCCAATTAAGAGTGGAGGGCCACCATACACTCCGGTCTCAGGCTAACTAGCTCTCGGGGAAAAACAACAAAAAATGTTGGAAACTAGGCTGTGATGAAGTATCTCTCCTGAGCTTTGGTATGTGAATAGCCTACTTGGAACGTTTCTATTGCCCACCTGATGCAAGATAGACCTTAGCAGAAATTGACTGCTTCATGTAGGTGGTTGAGATGTGAAGTCTTCGGAAATCAATTCCCTTTGCGCAACACGCTTGCTACTAAATGGCCAACAATCTCTGGTCTGAAAAGTAGGAAATTGTATTTTACGGAAGAAACATTCAAGAAAATAAGTCAGAGGAAAAACATCTTTGTAAAGCATTTATATTAACACATCGGTGCATGCACAGTTACGTTATTTGAAAATAATGTGAATTATATTTGTGCTCTGTGTTTCACCATAGTAGGATTTTATTATGTTTTCTTCTATTTCCTGGCTAATGTGAGGAACAATGACACATTTTTGCTCATCATGTCAATTTCATTGTTATTAACTTTATGTTTCATTGGGTTGACTTCCCAGTTACGTATTTTCATCACCACAATTATTTTAGCCCTGTCCAGAATGACTCTTTGAATCAAAGGTGGGGAATCTGCAGCCAATATTTTTTTCTTTGTCAATGTACAGGAATTGTTTATAAGGAAATGTGAATTACTCTTGAATGACACTGTACAGAGGCACAGGCCTTTGGGCAGCCAAAAGCATGATTGCATGGTTAAAAAAAAGAAAGAAATGTGAAGTTCAAAGCAAAAAGCAGCAAGACATTTTAACACAGTATTCTGGTTGTATTGCTGTGCCAATTTAAAGAACTGTGTACTTGCATTCATATTCATTCCTCTTGTTATTGATATTTATGGTTCGATGCTTATTATATTTATTATGAACATTATACTTAATATTTAATCCCCCCACACACACAAATCTCTCTTCTCATTGCTCTTTATGTTCCGTTTCTCCTCGGTTGAGCGTGCCGTGATTCTTTGAGTGGGAGAGGTTAAACCATGAGCCCGCGGCAACTCCATGCCAGGCCGTTGCAACTGTGCCACGGTTTCTTTTCCCTCTCTCATTCTTACTTTCTGTTGTCGCCTTTTCTTTCCCTTCTCTTGCTCTCTTGCTCACCCTTTTGGTTTCAAATTTCCAATCACTAGCACTATGAGCATGCCCCTGGGACGATCCACTTTTTTTACTCTTGAATAAAATATGCATGAAACTTTGGTATCAATCCTGGGCCTTTTGTTCCTGGAGATGAAACTTTGCAAACTCCATCTTCCCTCCATCCAGCAATCAGTTTTCTAATCTTCAATCCACAAGCGCTGCGGGGGTGTGTGTCGGGGCTTACCTCACCTGATTTCGGGCACAAGGCGGGATACCCTGAAACACCTGACAGCCAATGAAAAGGCTCACGAAGACAACCATTCTTGCTCACAATCACAACTAAGGACAACTTAGAGTAAACAATTGACCTTTCACGCATGTTTTGGGAATGTACAATTTTCAATCAGCCCGCCATGCATGTTTTTGGAATGTGGGATGGAACTGGACTAGCTAAACACCTGTTTTTATCAGGCATGGGGAGATGATGCAAACGGCCCACAGAATGTCTGAAGCGCAAAATCAAACCCTGCACCCCTGCACAGTGAGGCCGGCGTGCTAACCAGTCATCCACCGTGCTGCCCCTCCATGTTCCTCCACGCACACACATGCATCCTAATGTTTCTGTGAATGCAAATAAACTGCCTACATTGGGTTATTTACGGTATGTCAATAACCACCATTCAGTCCAAATACACATTGTTGCGTTTAGGGTCTTTGGCTTGTCATTTGCACCATAGCAATCCAACTGAGGTGAGTGTTGGTTCCTTTATTTCAATATTTGTGTGAGAGAGTCAATATATTCCCAACTACATTGTGAACATCTCCACCGTGGAAGAGAACATTAGTACATACTATGGACAAGGGTGAAATGAGCAAGCCCGTTGGGTTGCTATGATCTATTTTCCTGGCTCTAGACCGTCTTAGCATGTGTACTCTGCCACAAATTTCGAGTGTAAATCAGAAAGCCATGTTTAGACTCGTGGCTTAATATAAAACATACGATTGCAAGGCAACCTTTTTCACTTGACTTTTGCATTAAGGCAGCAGACCGAGCGCCAAGGTGGGAAACTGGTGAGCACGTCAACCTCACAGTGCTGAGGCGCAGGGTTTGATTCTGGTTCCTGCGTGGAGTTCTCTATGTGCCTGTTTCCTCTTGGTACTCTTGGTACTACTTGGTTTCCTCCTACATTCCAAAGACATGCATGGCAGCTGGATTGGGCACTCCAAATTGTCCATAAGTAAGATTGTGAGCACAAATGGTTGTTGGTCATGTATGCCCTGCGATTGGCTGGCAATCAGTTCAGGGTGTACATAACTGCCTGAAGACAGCTGGGAACGGCTCCAGCACTACTATGTGAGGATCAGAGGATGACGAGAAAATGGATGGATGGAAGCAGACAAAAAGCATCTGTTTGTTGCTTCTCTTGAACTGGGAAGAACCCTCCTGCTTCCCTGACTGGCACTGACCCAGAAATGTCGCTTATGCGAGTCTTTGGAAGGAGAGAACAAACAAACAAACGTGAATCAATTAAGATTTGATGCTAGGATGAGACTCTATTTGTACAACAGATGTCCTCATGGTGAGCTTCACTGACATCATTCTAGTCGACATTTATCAACATGAGTTACGCTGAGCGAAATGCAGCTGATTCCTTTTGATCTACTTCCTGAGCCACAAATATCCCGTTCCACTTGGGAACTGGAACTAATTGTAGAAATGAAATGCAAGCACATGATCAGGTAGACAACAATTTGAAATCTACGTGATGCATTTTAAGGGGGAAAAATAGAATTCCTTCTTCCCCACAGAACTCTGTGGTCCATGAGGTGTGCCATAAAAAAGTACAACACAAAATGTCCCTATTCCAAGTACTCCCTTTGGAGTCGGCTGCAGTTTTCCAGCCTTCTCTGCCACATCTTCATGCACTCCTACAAAAATTTGTCTATGATCCTCCGCAGCTCCGTCGTCACAGCCGCTTTGATTTTGCCCACATCTTCAAAACGGTCCACTTGGGAAATCACTCAGAAGACGAGTTGCCCTGCTGCAACTTTCACCTCTTGTGCATTGAACCTAACAAGCATTACAAGGACTATTTTTCGATGTGCTGGTTCATCGTCTGGCTCAGGGAAACAAACGTTCATAGTTTATGGATTGGCTTTCAAATACATATCGATTGACATTAAATTTGGTCCTTTTCTGACACATCTCGACACACTTCAAGACATGAAGCATTAATATTTAACTTATTCACTGCTATTCCCGAATTTATTCAGAAATAGAAAATATAACATGGAGCGGCATTCCCGAATTCGTTCGGGTTTTGATTTTTGTTGTGGCGGGTGCCGATAAAGCGCTATCCAGACCTCTGGCAATGTTTTCCCTTCCATTTTTGTTTTTCTACTTTCATTCCTTTCATCACTTTGCTGCTGTGAAATGTAAATTTCTCCACTGTGAGACTAATAAAGGCATATCCAATCCAATGAGGGGGCAGCATATGCCTTTTTTACAGCTGCCCCCACTTGCATCCCATAATAATAATACATTACATTTTAAGAGCCTTTCAAAGCTCTCAAGGACACTTTACAGTCACAGACAAGCACAGGTACTATAATAAATTAAATACAATTACAAATAGAATGCAATAAATAAAATACAATTATAAATAAAACAAGAGAAAGAGCTACACAGAAAATGCAATTTTAAATAGGTGGGTTTTGAGATGGGACTTGAAGGTGGGAAGAGAATCGATGTTACGAATATTACTCCAGAACCAAATAAGCTAGAAATGAACTTTATTTCTAATGAAATAAGTGAGTCTAAGGTTTCTCACGCAGTTTATGTAATCCTAAAACTCAATATTCTATGGGTCCTGCAATTTGAGTAAACATGACCCAAAAAAAACTGGCACTGGAGTGGACAGAGTTTTACACATCATCTGGCAGTGAATGAGTTAAGGGAGTACAACACAATGCATCTAAGTCTGTTTATTGTTTTGGTTCTAAAAATATGTGTGTCCTATATTAGAAGGTGCTGTGTGCTTGCCATTTTCTTTTGTCTGACACCCTCAAAAGGGTGTTGGGTGGCTCTCTCTCAGAGGTGATAGATACGTTGTGTTCATTCTTGGTATGGGAATTTCAGACACCTTGAACCACCATTTGGATTTTCCATTTAAATTAAACAGCGGTTATCACATAAGTTACATTTGGCAGACACAATCATTTCCAGGAAAACATTTCAAACTTTATAGTGCTCCTGGTGGAAGGCTTGCATGCAATAGTTCCTGCCGAGTAACAGAGGAACAAAAGAGCTGAAATGTGCTGTACTTCAGTTCATTCCAAATCCATCCAAATTGAATTCCTAATTGAATATATGCAAGATAACCAGAGAACCTGAAGCTATGCGCACTGAGCTTAACGTACTGCAGGTATCAAACCACCCTCGCTTTAAGGTTTATGTCATATCTGCGCTCAATTAGAAGCATCTGGAATTACCCAAACCCATTATGTGTACAGGTTTTATTTTCAAATCCCTATTGAGAAGAACACAAACTTTTAATCGCAGGAGCTATATCCTTATCCCGATATAGATGGGGTGAGATGCGGTTCATGTGTCATCCTACGGGTGCAAAGGGATTCGTTGTGGGGTGATGTGGTTAAGGAGTCCAGTACGCATCTGGTTCAACCAAGGTAAACAGGGTCACAAGTATAAATGACCAATTGTGTTTGAAATATCTGCTTCTTCCTAATCAATAAGATTTTTCTGCTTCTTTCCACATTATGAAAACATACATATGGTGGGCTACAGTTGGCCCCAATAAGGGCAACTGCTGTAATGATTTTTTTTTTTTGCCCATTGCATTGGGTGCATATACAAATGGGTAAAGCTCATTATAAAGAACCTTGGCATCGGCCTTTTTATTGCTGAGAGTGTAATAAAGTTGCAAAATACTGAAGTTTAATCAGAAAACAAAAATAGTCATGGCATTTGACTCAGCATTAATCAGACTCAATCTTAGTTTTATTTCGTGGTGCTTTCTACCATCTTTATGACTGCTTTATTTCCTAATCGTTGTCCATGTGTAGCGCTTTGTTACAGCTTCAGCTGTTGTTAAAGCCCTATAGATCAATATGTATTGTATTGTTAAATGAATAGCTCTTCGACAGTGCAATTCAAAACTGAACATTGTTGTCTTGATCTTGATAGCCGACGGACTTACAGCAATCATTGCCACCAATTGGTCAAATACGATCATTTGGCCACGTCTGAACAAATTAGTCAAGTAAATTAATAGCGCCCTCTACCTGTAAATCATGGTTACGTGATATAACATGTCAAACAAAGCAAATGATTTTAGTTCATTTTCTTTTCTTTCTTGTAACCACTAGATAAAATGAAATGAAGAAAATTAAACACATCATTTTTGGACGGTATCCATGTATTAAATGTTTCAGGAAATAACTAAGACATTCTTTCTGACAGTGGAAGACATCATCCATGTATCCATTATACTTATTCTGTGACTGTACACTATCCTTGAGAGTTTTGAAAGGCGCTTATAAATGAAATGTATTATTATTATCTGACCTTCCTATCCTAACAGAGGAAGCGGGTGAACTGGGGCCAATGTCTATGTGCCATCTGTGGGGTATACCCTGAACTGCTTCCCAGGCACTTGCGGGCATGCATTGACCATTTGCCCTCACAATAATACCTCGGCACGATGTCCAATTATTAAATTATTTGAGTTGAATTTGAATGAATATGACAACTATTTTGTTTTTTTTACTTCACCTCACAGCCTGTCTTTGACCATACAAAGACACGTGAAACATCGTGCGAGGCTCATCCAAATGAGTCACTGAGCAAATAACCCAAAAACTATCTCTCAAGTAAACATGTTGAGCTCCTTCGGGGATATTATTGTTCAGTATACAGGATCGGGGTAAAACGGACTTAGCAAGCAGTACACAAAATTCACTTTTGTATCAATCACTTTGGAATGAAGTGTCAACTGACATTTTATAAAGCAAAGGTACAAGTATGTGGTTATACCCTTTCAAAAGTATTAGAACAACGAGGCCAATCTCTTAATATCTTCGTTGTACTAAGTTCATCCTGTCTACTTGATATCTAATTTAAAACAGATTCTTTATTACAAACAGTGTGGGTGTTCAAATACCTGACATGTTTCGGCGTCTACTTCCGCCTTCGTCAGAGTGTCACGGATGTTGTTGTGAAGCGCCATTTTCAGCTGGTGTTGCTATGAGGGCGTGACCTACCTGTCAGGTCTCTTGATATCTTATTGGTTGTTACTGAAAACAAAGTAATACAAAGGAATATATATTCGCATTTCATATTTTGGGGAGGGAGGGGTTATTCGCATCCGGTACACAATTTAGATTGTACAAAACAAAATGCTTAAACATTACTTGTAGTATTAACCCTCATATTATATTACGGGGTCAATTTTACCTGTTTCCATTTTTGTGTTGGCTAAAGCACATGAATATCCCTTCATTTTCCTTTCTTCAAAACAGTGCTTAAATATCTCAATGGGATAGAAAATATTTTGTCTCTCTTTTCAAGTATGTTTATAACATCTCAGGAACAGTTGTTGCTGATGTCACCTATTATTTTATTGTTTTGTCTGGATTTTTACATACGGGTAAAAAGGACCCACAACATAAGCAAACTGAGCTTTTTTTCAATATAATATGAGAGTTTATGACGGTGACAGTTAGATGATGAGACCCTTGAAAAGATTGATTTGACCTGTTGTTTTTAAATCTGTGATACAAGTGCATGCACTCCGTCTCCTATTTTTTGTTGTAGGCATACAAAAAAGTTCAGTTGTATTGTATTCAGTCTTAACTACAAATCACGCCTTGCTGAGGGGTAATTAAAGAACAACAACACGAACAAACACACTCTATGAAATAATAACATTGATTTATGTGCATATTGCACATGAGATAACATTTTGTACAGCCTATGAATCGCATTGCACCATATGTGGCACATGCATAGAGATTCATTCATTCTTTTTACAACCTGCCAATCACCACCGTGATTGGCGGGTGACAGCATCCTTGACCTAAAGCTGTCAGTCAGTTCTGAGCACCCGATGCCCTTGACCCTTGCCATGGTTGGTGGACCTTTTCAGAAGCGGGACTGAAATAAATTCATACAGCTCGGAAAAAGGGATATTTTAATACAAAGGATTAGCAGTTATTTAATTTAACAGCTTTGTTACTTTCTTATCTAGTGTTTTGTTGTGTGCATGTCTTTTTGGAATGAAAAAAAAAACCCAAGCTGCACATGGATGAGTTCACCCTAGGGAGATGACGACTGAGACAGGTCAGACTTGTTCTTTGCCAATGACATTGTAAGCAGGTGACATCAGCTAACAAGCCAATGTGATTCGAACAATGAGTGTTAGTATTCTGAGTTGAAGTAAACAAGTCAGTTTAATCATTCTCTTTGTGATATAGGATCATTGGAGCTTTCAACATTTTAGTATGCTTGTTTTGTTAGAATATGTTTCTGTATTTTGAAAGAAAAAAAAAAAGAGAAAATTCGTTTAATGGAGATATGCAATGTTTTTTTTCTGAAAGGATGGAAATTGATAATGCTCACCAGTGATTCTTTTGCTTGGGTGACAAAACGTAAAATAAATAAATAAATTCATTCATTGCTGGATAAATGTGCTGAATATTTTTTTATATCTACAGGCACATTTAGAAAACAAAATCTCTAAAACTAGTTGAGTTAATTCATTGAATCAGACTGAGAGCCATTTTTATGAGTTGCAGGTCCAAGCCTGTGGTAAATTCTCCCAGATTACAGAAGGGCAGCTCATGTCTTTAACGGCAAACTCAAAAACGTTTATGGAAGCCTTGATGAACTTGTTTAGCTTTCGGCAGTCAGCGCTGTTTTTTTTCCCAAAAATGTCTGCATCAATCATTTGTTCACCGTTTGAGTGAAAAGCGCTCCCGAAATAACACTTGATGGGTTAAGCACTATATATATTACTGATAATCAAATGGAAAACGACATTGACAATCGTATCAGACCACTAAGTCACAGTCACCACTCCTGATTGCGATTGTTGTTGCAATGTGTTATTTTCTCTGAGGAAAACAACCCTTCACTTCATCAGTGGCAACAACCCATGATGTCGAAGGAGGAAGATTTTCAGAGCCGGTGACTCAGCAGTCTGGAGCTTTCCAGATTGTCTTTTCATTATTGCGCAGAGAGAAATGTTGGGCAAGGTATTGGTTTTCCTTACTATGCGTTTTTTAAGTTGCCATGTTACAAAAGTGATAGTGTGGCAGGGTGACCAGAAAGATAATTTACCTTAAAGAGACGATTTTCATGAAAATAATGGAGGTCGAACATAAAACACCTCTCAATGGATTGATAAGCGAATTCGTCAGGTGTTACTTAACTGTGAGTAAGTCAGGGATCACATCACGAGTCTGGACCCATTGAGGTCAGGTGATCGCGGCCTCACCGCAATTTGGAGGCAAATTGCAAATAAAATAGTAATTCAATTTCCCCAAAGTTTCCACATTTTGAAAAACATAAAACAAAACAAAAAAAAACAGCTGTGGAAATACACTATAACACTGTTGTCAAACCATTGCATTGGCAGACGTCCATTTTAAATTTGGTGTCATTTAAGGTTTTTATCCAGGACAAATGAAAATGTAGTGTCACAAGTCAACATGTTGGATCGGATTCAGATTGCCAGAATTTGAAGAAATGTTATGTGCCTGCCAATGGAAAACATACTTGTGTAAATTAGAGTTGTATTTACAAAAGCTGACATAATTACTAAATATTGAAAATACTTGAGAATTCCCCCCCCCCCCACCGCCAACTACTCTTGTTGACCAACTACGGTTTCAAATACAGTACATTTAAAATGTATACTAAATTAGCGCGTCGTAAACCAGAAATTTTGGGATAAAAATACAAATATTTCTTTGAGGTTTTTCACGTGCTCTAATACCTTGAACATTGTTGCACAAAACACAGCAAACTATATAGTGAAAAATAAATAATTTCAGAAAAAAATATCCAGTTGATAATGTAACTAGATGATTTTGCTTGAAAACGATACTGTATTTCACTATGCTGGATAAAGTTGCTTACCAAAAGAAAAAGTTATCATTCATCAAACCCGACGGAAATGCATCATAATGTGTCCAACAGACACATTACGATTTTTGTTTTTATACTTTTTATCGTTGCATCAGAGTATACACTCGCTCGCGGTGTCCACGAGTTGTAGTGACAATTTGTTTTACGTGCATATAGAAGTGATCGTTTTTACTCACATGGTATTTGTGTATTTAAAGTTTGCTGTTTTTCTTTTTATTATTTTCCAGTGTTGTTTTTCTCAGGTACACTGTTGCCTAACCAGATTATATGATGTGCCCCTGATGAGCGGCTGTAACGTCTAAAAAAGTTGCGTGAGACGCTTCGGGAACTTTCTGCAGCTTTAAGGCCCGCCCACACGCGCGGACGCAGCTGATGCAACGAACTCCTCCGCTATAAGAGCTCGTCGGCTCTGACCCGCGGATGTCCTGACTTCAAGCCCATCGTCCAATACATGGAGAAGATAGAGAGGCTACGTCTAGACAAAACATTGGGGTTGAAAACACAGGAATCGAGATGGTCTATACCGCGGCTCTTTTTTTTGGAAAAAAAGTGCCCGTCTTGGGAGAGGAAGAAAGCATCACGGACGTGATAGGGACGTACTTTTTCAGGCTCTGGTCATTGCGTCAAGAAAAAAGAGAAGACTCTTCGCTTAGACGGGGAAGCGTTGACAGTTGCTACGAGCCCGACAACCTTTCACTTTGTAAGTATGACAACTATTTTTGCACAAAAAAATAACTTTGGGGTTGATCGACCCCAAGGTGTAGCGGAAGGTCCAAGCGACGCTGTCTGATGTAAGTGGTGCGGTTTTTGAATCAGCTGATGTCATGCTGAGCAGTTGAATTTCTCACTTCTAGTGATTCTAGACAATATAGATTGGAATTCAACAACAATATGCAGAGACGGTGCGCCTGTCTATCACAGGAAGCACAAAATCCAGCAGACATTTAAACAGCTTCTTCCCCCAAGCCATTAACTCTTTAAACAGTAACCCAAATAGAACTGTATAGTGCCTCTTTGCAATTTTTTGATTGTGATACTGGTGTTCGTCCTCTTTGGCAAGAAATGACCATCTTCACTGGAATGGGGGGTGGTGAAGATGACTTGCGCGTGAGTTTGACTAAAATGAAGGAGAGTTCCGCAATGACGTCTGCCTCACTCACTCGTCTCAGCCTCTCTGAATCCAGTGGCAAGACAGAGTCAAGACGACTGGGGATGGGTCGGGATGCAGTGGATGACCACAGTGTTCAACGTGTCTCACTGTGCCCTACTTGCGCCCCACAACGCTTTGCTGGGCCCACCTTCATGCCCGTTGAACAGCTAGACTGATTGCGATACTAGTGCAGCGTGTTCTACCGGAAACGCATTAATTGTGTGTATATACATACTTGGCAATAAAGATGATTCTGATTCTGAAGTAGGGTGACCATGGACCATACTTTTTTTTTCTTTTAAAGCTTTGTCCCATCGCACACACGCTTTAAATGTATCCAAACTGATGGAAACACGTCCTAAAGTATTCTTTGGTTCTTGTTCTCAATCTCTTGCTGCCAAGAAATTGGACACTAGCTTCCTATATCATTTCCAGAAACAAAGAGTCTTGCTTGCACCGTTTTATAGATAAGAGGCAATGCATGCTGGCTTCAATATGTCTTGTCATTCAGTTTGCCATAAAACGTTTCAATTTTGTATGTATATTACAACAAAACTTAAGCCTAGTATTTTAACAAAATGCTATGCAGCACCTTGGATGAGCTCATAAAATTTGCATAGCTCTTATATGGCCATTATAAACTTTATACAGCTGCTGTGTTAACACAAATAATAGTATCGCATCAAAAAAAAAGAAACACCGTATGATATACAATGTATATTGAAATGTATATTGTTTTGATACAACTTGCAGGCGCGCATAGTAAGGAACCATCTTGTCTTTGTCTTCTTTGTCTACAATTAAGAGCTCAACTGTGCGCAACTTTTTGCAACGCAACACTGAAGTCACAGAAATCCAAAAGATTTCATTTTAAGATCACTTTCAAACCAGTGTTACAGCATGGGTTGACTGTATGCTATATTTTTAACGGATCTATGTTCTTCACAGCTCCCAACATGGAGGCAGTTTTGGAGCAGGAGGAGAGAGCCCTTCAACAAGATTTGACGCACCGAATAGAGCGCTGCCTAACGGCGGCCAAGGCATCCGTGCTCCACTGCAAGTTGCTGCTCATTCCCCGCCAGATGACCACCCGGGTCGGTCGGGACGTGCTTCGCTCCACCACGGATGAGCCTTGCGGGCTGCGGGGTGCCTCCATCAGACTCTATTTGGAGACCGAGAACGGCGTCAAGTCTTTGGGCCCCGTTTTTCCAGACTCAAGAGTCACTCCGACATTTGAGCTGTCTGTCGTGTTTAAGGCGGACGTGAATGACAAATGGCCACCACTCAAGCACATTTTTGAGAGCAGTAAAGCGTTAAAGCTGAGACCAGAGTACAAGGTGGTAAAGAGGAAGCTTTACTCCTCTGCCAGTCCGGTCATCCACGAATTTAACTCGAGCAAGGGGGCAGCTGGTAGCCCCCGAGGACCACATGAGTAGCCCTGTGCTGCATATCTCAATGTTAAAGCTCAGGTTTTACAAATCCACAAGTTCTGAACTGAACCCGGCGTTACATTTGACTTTGTGGGTCTTGTTGTGTGGAGTTGTATGTTTGAATTTGTTTGAGAAAGGTGTCACACTGTAAATTGTTGAATGTATTGACTTGACAGCTCATTTGCACAAATTGTTGGAATGTTTGAAGTGGACACTGGATGCATCCCCTCTGGAAGGGGCAGGTCTTATTCATTGAATAGCTTTGTATTTATGATAAATAAAACCTTTTGTTCACATTGTTCCGAAGTCTGCAATTAATATAAGAAGTTACCGTGTGTTCAACTTACACAGAAACCTTTCTAAGCACTTTGTGTGTGTGTGTGTCCATTTGCAGGTGTATCTCTTGAAATACTTATACTTAAAGTAAAAAGTTATTACCACCACCAAAAAAAGAAACTATCAATCTTCATAACTAAATCTTGCGTTAGTGCACGGAACTGAGTGCTTTTGCAATAAAGTGAGATATTGAGGATATTTGTCATCCTGAGTAGCAGCGGGAAACTGCTGTGACGTGTTGATTTTTTTTATTTTTCCCATTGTCACATTTTAAAATCATAATTTAACTCATTCACTGCCAGACATCCAAAAATGTGTCCGCTCCAGTGCCAGGGTTTTTGTCATTGTCGCTCGAATTCCAGGAGACACAGAATGTTGAGTTTTAGGACTACATAAACATCCAATGCAGCGTATGAAACCTTAGACTCTCGTGTTTCATCACAAAAAAAGTTCTTCATATCATTGAAGAAAAAAATCTTCAATGATATGGGTCTGGAGTTGTAGCAACTTGAAATGGGGGCGGGTGACCAAAATGCAATGCAATACATACATATTGGTTTATATAGCGCTTTAACAGCTGAAGCAGGAACAAAGCACTAGCATGGAAAAATGGGAAATGCTTCCCCCTTGTGGGCAAAAAACACGCAAAGGTCTGGCCGGCGCTTTATTGGCACCCCCGCAAGAAAAATACCACCCCGGGGATATGCATAAGCACTGTTTGAGAGTCACTCCTGTTTTTCAAGAGAACAGCAATAAGGACAATATCATAGTTGAAAACAAATCTTTTATTTAACAAATGTACAACAAAACATATGATATATGGATCTGCGACCCAAAAACAAAATTGTAAATGGTCCATCACGTGGGGACAAAACGTTTTTTTTTTTTTTGCTTTAATCTAGAACACATTACACACGCTGTCTTGGATTACGCCACACATTCTGGCAACATTTTAAGCGACTAATACATCAAAACTGGCTTGACACAACTTCACTCTGCTTTCGGTTACTCCTCCAACAAGGTTTGACAAATTTCTTGACTTCTAACTGGGGAGGCATCTCTGGGCTCGACTCGCTTTCCTTTACGTCGTTGAAAAATGTCTTGGCATCGTTACAGTTGGGACTGAGCAATTAATCCAATTCAAATCGGTGTTGTTGAATGTGATTTTCAAAATGCAAAAGCGGAAATTTCGGAATAAACAACAAAAAAGCAGCATAATTTTTTTTGTAATATGTATGTATATTTTCAATTTTCAGTGCCAAGATTTATTGCCCAATACATGGCGTCCACGTGGTTACATATTCTTATATGTAACCACTAATTTATTGTGTTTTCATGCCACAGCTGTGTGTGAAGATTTAGCTGACACTTTAAGGACTGCAAGTCGACTTTCATATTTGTTGTTATGGTGGTAATTTTGCATAAGCTTGACCTATAAAATTAAGATGTTTTATAAATGTGATCATTTATCCGTAATACAGATTCATTTCTTCAAAATTGTTTAGCCCTATTTACAGCTGATGCTTCACCGAGTATCGTTAACACCACCATATCTCGAAGACACGTCCTTCATCTTGAAACAGTGGTGGTGCATTCACTGTCCCAGAAGAGAATGGGAGTGAACAAAAAAAAGCATTGCCACCTAACAGTACCAATTGCTGGTTATTAAAATTTTGCCACAATGGACAACTTCCAATTAGCAACTCAAAAGCCCTGATTTCCCATTAAACGTATAAAAAAATACAATACTGAAAAAAACAGGGCACGGAGAAAAGCTCAACACATTTGATTCAATACCGCCAATAAAATGCAAGTCAACAGGTGGGAAAAAAGTGATTGGAGAGCAGGAAAATTCTTCCAATTTCAGAAGGTAAAAAGAAAAAAAAAGATGCCGCTCTATGGAAAGACATTGATTGACACATCTGCACAAACCGTACGCTCATCTACAGAATAGAAGAAATGCACTTGCACAGGTGCTAATCCACGATAGGCCCACGCACTGAACACCTTTTTTCAACTGAACTACGAGACCAAAGCCACAGATTTCCTTCTTGGTTGCCATGTCTTGCTCAAGTCTATTTCTTCATTTTCAGGTCAGCCTCCATTGCACTGCGGCGACCCCTGGTGCCGCCATCCTGTAGTGTAGGAAAAAAGGAGTGGGGTGTCGGGAGGGGGGAGATGGAGGAGGCAAATGGAAAGAAGGGGGGGTTGGGGGGGCGAGAAGGAGCATTAACGTTTAGGTAGAAAAAGTCCAAGATCAACTGAACAGAATGAGTGAGGGGAGGTAAGTAAGGTCCACCTCGGAGGGGTATGAAGTGTGTGTGTGTGTGTGTGTGTGTGTGTGTGGGGGGGGGGGGGGGGGGTTTGGGGTCTTCCTCCTCAGATGAGATCAGAATCAAACAATGAGCAATTGAAAATCCAACTCAGGGGAAGAAAAGAATTACAGAGCATGCAGACGAGGGAAAAAAACAGACATGAAAGAAGCACTGTCAGTGCGCTGGCTGATGAGAAACACTTGAACGAAACAATATGACGAACTTCAAGTGTGTGTGTGTGTGTTCAAAGATGGAACTTTCAGGTTTCAGGGGAGTGTTTGTGGTTGGCCACACACAATGTCGTTTAGCATTGTTGCAAACGACTGCGCTAACAATCATGTCAACTTCTGAAAATAATTTTCCTTTTTTTTTTGCTTTCAACATCTCGTGATGCTAGCCTCCGCTTCTGATATCAGCAACAATTTTCCAGTGAAACAGATCATTCAATTCTACCGCTGAAATTGAATTATAAATCAATACAAAGTCAGCAGTTTTCATGTGTTGTTGGAAAAGAATGACATTAGCTGTTATTTTTACAATGTTTTTGAGCACAGGTGTCAAAGTCAATGCCCGGGGGCCAAATCTGGCCTTCCACATCATTTTATTCGGCCCGCGAAAGCAAATCAAACTTCCATGATAATTGCTAAAGTCCGAACCAAAATTTTTAATTGTCCCATGTAAACCACAGTGACAGCCATTATTACATCGTATTCAAATAAAACCATCTATGAGTAGACCTCACAAAGTAAACACCATGAGGACAGTTGAGTTTCAATAAGTAGTTGTATTGGTTGAGCAGTGACTAACTGCAGCTCAAATCTTCTGCCTTTCCAACAGTTCAAATGCTCAGGTGGGACAATAAAAAGTGACAACCGATTATCAGCGTAACCAATAACGATTTCGATGATCGACAAATAGTGTTGAGACCTTGTTTAGTGTGAAATTTCCCATGTGCTTGGACTTTAAATTCTCAAATGTCCTTCATCCTGAGCTTTGCATCAAAATAATTCATTTGCAAACCTCTGCTTTTACTTTGGAAAACAATGATTGACATTATTGCCTATAATGTCTATAATGTTGCATCCGAAACCAGTCACCAGCATCACAACTTATTTTTTGGGTGCATTTTTCTGCACTGTCAAAGTGAAATAAAGTCCTCGTTTTGTGTAAAATGACGGAAATGAAGACTTTTTTTCTCAACCGCCTCCCCTTTTTCAATTTTGCTGCTCTGGATGATAAATATCCCCATTGTGGGACTATTAAAGGCTTTCTTATCTTATCTTAACACCCTCTGGCAAACCTTAAGCGTCTTGTAATGGTATGGCTTAATGCACTTGTATCATGCAAGAAATGTCAAACTGAAAAGAGGACACGACTGAAGTGATGAGGTGATTGCAATGGTCAAAACGCGGGCGGGAATGTGACCGCGGCCTGCCGCAGGTGAGATCTGATCAATAACCTGCATACTTACAAAGAGAGAGAGAAGAAAAGCAGGAGAGGCCATTGGGACCATGTCCTGCAGAAGGACACACATTGGAGTAAGAAGGAGAGAACACACACATACACACTCACGGGCACACACACGTGTGAGAAAGAGACTATCATTCAAGTGTCCATCAAATGGGTTAGCAAGCGCCTAACGAAACACATAAGAATAAAAGGTTACCAAAATAATAATAATAATAAAAGAGACGCAATCCTACACAATTTAAGCAGATACTTTGGTAGGATTTGACACCAGAATACAATGTATCAATCATTTTACAAAGACTGTCACAGAACCTCCTTTGTCAAAATTTGACATTTCCTACCCACTCTTTCTATACTATTAATCGTCCGCACGTGTATGTATTTACAAATGATTGATCAATTTAAGGTGTTGCAAAGGATTTGCGATGTTAAAAATGGCTGAATAAGCGTCACTTTTTGGGGGTGTGTGTGTGCGTGACAGAGATTTTGTGGGTGGTTGTCGTTTAAAAAATGAAACACCTAAATAACACATCATGCGCCTTGATCATCTAATACAGCTTGACAACAACGTCCCATGCTGTCAACAATCAAATGACTATTGGGAATTTTGCCGTTCCTCATGAGAATGTCAACCTTTGCAAAATGTACTGAAATATTTAACAGTATGACATGCACATTCAAAGGCTTAGAGAATGTCACAATAAGTTAACCCTTCAAGGCTTGAATGCTCTTTAGGCTTGTCCTGACATTTCACGTGAAAGCAAAATGTCCCACATTGTTTTTTAAACTTTTTTTAAAAAGCTACTAAATATGCCAAAAAGTTTTAAACATCCTTCCAAAAACACAGACGTAAGAAAAGAAGTTCACCCTCATGCAGTAAAATGTTTTGTTAGAAATGATTAACTAAAGGATTGCCACCTTATATTATTGTAACTGGGTGAGCTGGGAGATATCAGTGTCTGAAAGTCATGACAAAAAGTTAGCGGACACCCGGGCAGACAACTCTGAAAAGTTGCCTGCCCCATTTTTCACAGCTTGAAACACAATAAGACGAGTAATCGCAAAAAAAAAAAAAAAACAAACAAACAAAACAAAAACATTGTTGCGAAGTATAAAGGATTTTTTTTAATTAAGGAAGTACCTACCACAAATGCTCCCTTGCTTAAGTTATGGTAAAAAGCCCCTGCTGAAGAGTCTGCTCCAGTTGTCGTTTGTCGTCATGGTGCACAATGCAATGTTTGCGTTGCGTTGTGTGCTCAAAGCCACGTGGACTCCTCTTTCTTAGCAAATTGCCAAACGAACGTTCGTTTAGCAATTTGTTGCCAAACGAGCGTTTGTTTGGCAATTTGCATACTGTGCACGGCAGCCAATCAGAAGCCTGTTTCATGCTTCGGACTATACCTTGACTGAAAAGTGTACTTGAAAGTTTTGAAAGCCGCTTAGAAAGAGGAGTCCATGTGGCTTGTAGTGGTTTGCTTGTAGCGGTTTGCTTGCAGCGGTTTGCTTGTAGCGGTTTGCTTGTAGCGGTTTGCTTTTTAGAATAAAACAAAGGTTTGATTTGAAAAAAAAAAAAAATAAAAAATCTCTCAAAGAAGTTGTCGGCCACCCGGGCCGAGACGTTTTGAAAGTTGTACGCCCGACGTAAAAGTTGTATGCCCCAGGCCTCCGGGCAGACGTTATTTCAATCACCGGAGATAGTCAGGCGCATAAAGACAATTCCTCAGCTCTCCCATGTGGGCTGAGTGTCTATATTTTCATAAGAATATGAAATTTAACGGTCAGACAACAGAAAATGGCACATCATTCCTTTTCCTAATGTGCTGCTGATTGCAATACCACACTTTGGCTGGAAAAGAACTGCCAATAGACTGCTGATGATTGTTAACCATAGAAATATCTGTGGCAGAGACTCACAACAAGTTGCGCAGTGAATTTCTATGAACAATGCAAGGCAAAGATGTAGATGCAGTCATTCTTACCAAATGAAGCAGTGTTATATTCATAATGTGTGGTGTTTGAGATTTGTATTTAGTTGGAATATCAACAAATATTACACAGCTCCCCATATCTGATTCCATAATCTGGAACCCCTTCAGCCATGTGTCCATTTTCCAAAACCTTGGGCATGCTAACTCAAGCAAGCGGTCCAATGAGTAACATAGCAACGATCAAAGCAATCTACAGAAAATCCCCTCCATTGATTGCGTTTCAGAACAACCCCTCAATAAGTGCAATCTGCCCTCGTCGTGTTGTTATAGCATTAACTGGACTTTTTCCACAAGGTCTTTAAAAGCCCACTTTTAAAACGATCCAAACATGTTTGAACATGTTTAATATACTGAGAGAGCAATATCAATGAATATCATGCATAGCAACATGTACTCAACACCTCCAAATCTGACTGCCGTAATACAAAATATGGTGATTTAAATGCCGAAGTAAGCGGCCTTAAATTGCCAAGTGTCATGTCGTGAAGTAGACCATCATCCACTTGCCTGACGTGTGAGCAGGCAGCGTGGGATCGGTTACCCCACAGTGGCAGTGCGTGGGTGTGAATGGTTGATTGTCCCCATATGGGCCCTGGAAATGCCTGGCGAACAGTTCAGGGTATAGTCCACCTTTCGCTCAAATAAGATGGGATAGGCTCCAGCACCCTCCCACAGTCCTATGCAGGGTAAGCCGTGATGAAAATGGATGGATGGATGAAATTGATTGTCAGACCGCATAAACACTGCTTTTTTCTTGTTACGAACGTGGCTGTGGCGCGCTGGCAGTGTTTCTTCTTTCGTCAGCCTGGATAACTCCATCAATGCTGTTTTGGACCGCACGCGCAAGACATTAGCAAGGTAGGCTGCACTGCCAGAACACAACTGCCTGCTGATAAAATGGTAGCGACGCTGTGATTGAGGGAATTAGTAGATACGACTATTTTTATCGTGTTAATTGCAAACTATAAGTCACCTAATAAAACTATCAAAGCATTCTTGTATAAATTCTTGCTATTTGGTTATTTATTCAATTCGAAACATCTGATTTTTGATAGACCTGAACAAATATAGCGTTCCACTCCAAACAAACAAATGTGTGGAACCAGTTGTGTAATTTGGTCATATTTAAGTTGTTCAACACACCTTATCAGCTGGCTCGCCTGGTTTGCGATTTCCTTCCCTGCCACGGAGGCTCTTGGCGGAGATGGCGCTCTCTGAGGTCTGCATGATGAGCTGCGTGGCCAGGAACTGCTGGACGTGCTCCAGGACGTCACGTTGCATCTCCAGGGCCATGTGGTAGACGTCGTGGTCTGACGAGTTGTACATGACAGCATTCTGAAACATCAGCATGATGTCCCGCTGGAATTCTGCTGTTGTACGGATCACACCGGATTCGATATTCTTCTTAATTGCAGATAGGTCCATTGGTCTGTGACAGGATGAGTTAGGAAGGTATGTTATTATCTTGTTTTTTTCTTAAACTAACTTTCATTTAAAAAAATAAATACAGTTCTTTTCTGCTTTTCCCTTCAGGGGTCGCACAGCGAATCAGTGACCTCCATCTTCAGAGGTTTGATTCGCATGTTTGTTTTGGCCAAGCTTTTATGCCACATGCCCTTCCTGACACAACCCTCTGTATTTATCTGGGCATGGGACCAGCACAATAAGACAAGGGCTTGTGTCCCCTTGTGGCTACAGAACAAGCAACTCTATGAACTAAATAAAGATGAAGATGCTCAAAATCAAAAATAAAAAGTCTGATTGCAAATAGAACAAAGCGAACGTTTGAACCGAGCCAAGACTTTGTAACGTAAAAATCTCCTAAATTGAAGCAGTCACAAGTCAAGGTGTACATGTTAACTCATTCGCTGCCATTCTCAAATTTATTCGGGAATTGAAAAGTGTGAGAGAGCTATGAACTTGTTCAAATCTGAAATTGTTTGGGCTTTGGTTTGTCTTGCAGGGGTGCTGATAAAGAGCTGGTCAGACCTGTGGTAATGTTTTTTTTCCATGAGGGGGCAGCATTTGTCTTTTGTCCATGTTAGCGCTGTGTTACAGCTCTATATAAATCAATATGTATGTCCTGTATTGTATTTTTTACAGCCGCACCAATTTTTCAAGGTCAGATAACTCAAGATCCATATCACTTAGGAATTAACTTATTTTCTGATGAAAGAAGAGAGTCTCAGGTTTCTTACGCGGAATTTAATGTTTATGTGGTCCTAAAAATCAATATTCTGTGGGTCCTGCAATTTGAGTGAAAGGACAAAAACCCTGGCACTGGAGTGGACTCAGTTTTGACATTGTCTGGCAGCGATTGAGTTAATATTTGGAAAGCCCAGCTGTTCAAATGAATTTCCGTGATCTCACCTGTGTACAATGCTGTGGTAACCAGGAGCGATGTCGTCTGATACAGGCTGCAAGAAGACACTGGCATATCTGATCGAAACAAGTTGAACAAATTGAGGTTAAGTTGTGGCAGTCGAACTGTGCAAAACGATGGCGGCAGAAAAGCGTTGATTGGTTTTGTCAGCGGAGGCAAAGTTGTAGATCTACACCTGTGGTTCGCCGCAGCTCTCCAGACCAGCATTATGGCTTTCTTCCAAATTTTCTGGGCCTGCACAGCCTCTTGATCTTCACCACATGTCGAACTGGTTGGAACAGAGTGTGGGGAATGGAATCCAAACGAGGAAAAAAAGTCTGACATGAGCAGGTGGATGGATACTCACAGCTGGGAGGACGAGGCAGGGCTGCTGGCCAGTGAATCGGCTGTGTAGCGCTGAGAAGGTAGCCCATAACCATCTTCACTCTCGCTGGCTGCTCGCTCCACTTCTGACAAATAAGCACCTTCCCCCTCTCCGCACTCCTCTTTCAGCTCCATTCTTTCTTCTGGATCACACTCGCTTCCCGCTTCTTCATCTTTCACCTCCTGATTTAAAGAACATGCAGCAATTAGGTCAATGGCAAAACATTGAGAAGAATCTTCAAATCTCTAATCGTGTTGAGGCCTATTACCTTGGACTCTCTGCCAGATACACAGCTGTCCTCCGAATCTAAGGGCCGTAAATGATTGTTATTATCATCTTTTAACAGGCACATCATGTGTGTGTTTGTGGGGTCACCTAGGCATGGTGGGTTCACCTCGGGCTGGTTCCACTCCTCCACTTCACTCTTCACGACAAGATTTGTGTCCACCTTCCCTTCGTTGCTTTCTTCTGTAACGTCACCTCCAGCAGTAACATACTCAGAGGTGCCACACAAAGTGGCGTCACTTTCAGTCACAGCTGGCTCACAGTTTTCTTTGACCTGCTCCTCTGTCCTTGTAGTGTCGGGTTGATTTTGGCTATGAGGGCTGACGGGAGTGGGGGCAGACAATGCGGCTTCATCGCAAGCCTCCTGTGTGGGCTCAAAGTCTTGGGCAACAGATGTTGAATCTGATTCCTTTAGTTCCTGAGTTTCCCAGGGACCCGGCAGGGCGTGTCCTTCTGAGACAGCCTCTTCACACAGAGACAGTGCTGCTTCCACTGCAGCTGCATCCAAAGCCTCCACTGAATCATCCACCTAGGAAGCAGAGCATGCATGACTTCCCATTAAGCTTTATCAAATTAGCGGTCTTCTATACAGTACTGGTAACGCAGCGATAACATTCTGCAGCCGTTTGTGCAGGCGGTTCCATTTCTGCTAAATCCGTAGCTACTGCGTGGTTTATGTCAGGAAGAGCATTTCACCCAAAAAAAAAAGGGTACAAAACAAATCATGCCAGTGAGAAGCCAAAATTCCCAACATAGTCTCCAGTGGAATCTGGGTTTGTGACCTAAATTTGTTCCAAGAACAATTATAACCCTAAATGTTTACAAGCCAAAGCAACTCTCAGTTAAAATAAATGGACATTGAATTAAATCATTCCAGCCTCAGAAACCAGTTGTTCCAACATTGTTTCTGTTGGATTAAATAAAAAGAAACACAAATGAATGAACGCTTTATTTCAACTTCACTTTGAATTAGTCCATCTCAGATATGATTGTGCCCAGAGAGCCTAGCGGCATTGATGGGTGTTGTTAATATATGGCTTTTGCTTTGCATAGGACGGTTTTAAGATGCATGTATGGATGTCATGCCCAAATGTGTCTTCTGACATTGCCTTTCTAAAGCGCTTATAAGCCTACGTGGTCATATGTTCTTCTTTACGTTGTTTTTTTTAATGCAGTGCCGCCCGAGGGATCTAAATTCAAGTACATTCAGAGTTGGTTGATGAACATCTTCAGTGTTTTTTGCCACATGTTCCAAATTTTATGGAATGTGTTGCAGCCATAAAATTCAAAGTTAATGATTATATGCCAATGGTAATAAAGTTTAATGGTTCGAACATTAAAGATCTTGTCATTGTCGTTTATTTAAGTTGAAGGTGATTTGAAAATCATTGCATTGTGTTTTTATTAATACAAAGTTCCAACATCATTACAATTGGTTTTGAAAATCAATTTTTTGGGGTACACAAAAGAATTGAAGACCACCCTATTTACATAAAAGAAAACCGTATCCCCAGCCCCAGTATGTACCTTTTCTTCAATGATGGCGATGATGTCGCCTACGGTTTCCAGATCTAGTTCATCTCCCATGTAAGAGACGGCAACAAGGTCTTCTTCTACTAATCCCGCCTCTTCACCCAGCTCTGCCTTCACCGCAGCTTCAACTTCCCCCACTACAAACAAAAATTAGAAAGCACACATTAAAACCGGCAATTAAACAACTGTGACCAGTACATCGCAGACCTTCTCCAATGTTTAACATTAATATAGAGCCTCGCCTCCTCTTAGATCAGCAATCACTAAAGAACTGGTACTTGCTTGAAATAAAAATAATGCAAAAGATTAAAACATACATTTCTGCCTGAGAAATTTCATAATTGTGCCTTCATTTATCTTGCTTATGATACAGTGTTTCAGTGACAATCAAATGTTAACAAGAGCAAAGCGAAACTTGCTTTATGTTAAGAGTGCATTTACCTGTCACGACATCATGGGCAGGTGCTAGTGAGGTGGTGACAACAGCAGCCGTCTGTATTCCATTGGTAAGACTTCCAGAAGACTCACTGTCAGTAACCTGCAAGAGCACAACCACGTGATCTTCTTGAAATGAACATCGTCAGTCATAAACCAGGGCACCAAAACAAGCCATTATCAAGTTTCTCCTGTTTTTTTACACATTGTTCAATAAATGTCAGTGGTCAACATAGGCTCAATAATATATCTTTCTTGAACCATTCTCTGATGCAATTAATCTCAAATTATGATACCCATGCAAAAGAAACACTGCCTATTCCAAAATTTATTCATTCACTTGATAGCTGCTTTGGAACAACAGGAAAATAATTTTTTGAAGCACCAGAAAGAGATTTAAATGTAAAGGATAATAGGGGGCCTCCATTTTGTAAAACAAACAAAGACGTTTTCAAAAAATCAATTGAAACAAATGTGGACCAGGCATGCTTTTTTGTCTCTTTGTTCAGACGATTAGACAGCCCTGGCATTGTTGTTGTGGTCCAAATTTTTTGTACAGCAACATCTATGACGGGATAACAATTATAGTTATCCTGATGCAAAAACAAACAAAAAAAACATTTTGAGAGAAGGGTCAGCTGCTCATACTGTAAAGTAACCCAAATGAAATCTCACACAGTTGCGCTCCTAAGTTAACATACACTCGGGGTGTGTAAATTTAGGAGCAAACGTGTATACCATACGCACAGTTGACAATACATCATAGTGCAATTAGCTGTGGTGCTGCATGTAAATTTGAATACGTAGTAAAATACAGGCTACGCTGGCTCTCACAAGGCAAGGGCTGGCCGAGATGTGGTTGCCTTTTTTCAGCAGTTCCGACAGGAGAGGAGAGGGTGGGGGTGTAGCTTTCTGAGGCAGGTGCCTCTTATGTGAAGTGTCCTCTACAAGAAGGGTCATGCCTCCGTCTTTAAGTCCTGGGCTTGGAGCTTCAGTCGCTGGGAGAAAAAAACCTACACCTTGAACCTAGAGCAGCAGCAGAACATTAAATGAATGGTCAACTAAGTTCAGAGAGATCAAATAAATCAGGAAATACTACAAAAAAACATTATGGCATATCAAAGGGGTTATGTTAAGAGCTCATCATCAGTGAGTTTTTCAGTTAATATGGGAGAATAGTTTCCAATACAATCTGCAAACAGGTTACTTGACGTGTAGCAATCACCATTTCAGGGTAAAAAATACAAACAAAGAGGAGCATCTTTGAAAATGGATTGTGTTTGACAATACACATTTCTCCACTGTGAGACTAATAAAGGCATATCCAATCCAATCCAATCCAATACGTAGACAAGCGTACACTTACAGAGTGGGTGCTGCTGTCATCTGAGACAATGCCTGTCGGTTCCGTTGGTGGTGGTGGGGCTGAGGCGTCCATCTGAGAGTCCAGGCTCGTGGGACTGGTCCCCAAAGGGGACCGAACAGTGACGCTAGGCAGACGCTTGGGTGTATTTTTGATTGCCTGGCGTGCTGAAAGACAAGGAGAACATATAATAATTGTCGTAACCAAACTTTATTTTTATCTTTAAAACAATTAGTATCTTGTTTTGGAACAGGTACAAATATTCTAAAGAGAAATGCAATGTTGGTGCTGACAACTAAAAAGTAACCAATACGGCATTCGCATAACGGTTTTAAACCGGATTAAAAAAGAAAATAAAAAGATCAGATGCAACAAAGGCCATCTGGGGTATTAATGGCTGCCGCTGCTCACCCGCACAAAAAAAAAAAAATCCTGTGACTGTAAAGTGTCCTTGAGAGTTTTGAAAGGCGCTTAGAAATTAAATGTATTATTATTATTGTTGTTGTTGTTGTTGTTGTTGTTATTGAGCGTTCTTAATCCAGTCGGGATTCTTTTTTCTCACCTTGATATGCCATTTCTGTTGCTTTTCTCTTCTGCTCTGCCTCCTCCTCATCCTGCTTCTTCTTTCTGTAGCAGTAAATTGAAAGAAACGGAAAGGAAAAGTGTTGTTTTGATAATGTGGATACTATAACAAAGTAAAGCAATTAAACTGGTTGAACGAATCATACAAAGTGATCTCTGCCCACTGTTCTTTCAGCTGGGGGTCCATGTGACCTGTCTGTATCAGATCTACTTCCTTTTTCAACTTCCTATAGAGAGAATTCACAGATAGGATGAGGGATGAAAAAGTTGCATCATAAAATGTAAACGTTTCCTTTCAAGGCTGAAGTTACCTGTATTGCTCTTGGGTATCTCGCAGTAGTTTTTTCAGCTCCTCTATCCTCTCAGTTGTCAGTCTACGAACAATTACATCTTCAATGGTCTCAACCACCTCTCCCTTCTCACCACGCTTACGCCTCGAACAAAAGACACGTTCAACACAAGTTACAAATGTGGCAAACGCAATATCAAATCATTGTTTCTGTATTTTGTCTGTGTGCATGTGCATTTTGGTACTGACTTTGGGGCTTCTGTGGCTTCCAGCAGTTGAGAGTATTGTGAGGCACAATGCTGAAAAATTATGAGATCAATAAATAATCCCTCAAAATTGATTAAATCCAATGATATCAGCTCTTACCTTTTGTGAAAACCAGTCAGGTGGTCGACCGGGCTCAGAGAAAGGCTTGATGGCTCTACTTACAGACACCCTTAATGTATCCAAAGTTGAAAAGTAATTTCAAGTTAAAACAACCCAACAAAGTGAAATAAGATGCAAAACTATGTTTTTAAATAATGTAGAGGCATTTTAAATTATTGATTTACCAGTTTTGGTCACCGCTTCTCAAAACAGAAGAAGCCAGGCACAGTTTCTCCCTGACTGACCATGGCTCCGTCGGCCCTACATTGAAAATCTTATGTTCTGGAACAAAGTGCAGATAAGGTGAGCATCTAATACCAATAACATGAACCAATATATGAATGCGTCTAAAATTCTGAAGGAAAAATTGGAATGAGTGAACAACAACATTGTGATTATAGAACAGATTCAAGGAAAAAAAATTAAATCATGAAAATAATACATTTAAAAGACCAAAACTAAAATATTGTATTCTATTAGGTTTAAACTTTACCTGTATTGAGACCGTTGATAGACTTAAGTGCAAGATCCTAAATAATTAATTTGGCATTGTTTTAACAGCAACACACTCATCAATGTGAAGTTGTTCGTTGAATGTGAAGTAGACAATTAATAAAACTGAACGCAAAACAATTAATGTATGGCGTACCCTCCAAAAAACAGATTTGGGTCAGAATTGTAATGTTTATAGCCACATTTCAAGCTAATTACTTGACTGACCTATACTGAAAGAATGTGATTTTGGCAAGAATACATTCTTGTTGCAGTTTTGTTTTCAGTGAACGCTAGTCTTAATTGAAATGGGGCACAATTAGAATAGATTGGCATACATATACAGGGGATACGTGTATCTTAGTAAAAAACAACAAAACAAAAACCCACTGGAACCATAATCGATTATTTTTGGTTATTTGCGCCAAAATACTATAGCAGACGATACACGAAAACATTTAGCATGGTATATAACAACCCCAAACTAAAAACTACGTGTAATGCAGGGTTAGTTGATGTATTCATGGTCCAGTTTATTTGTAGGGAGCTAGCCCGATTGATACGAGTTTACACCCCCTTTAAATTAGGCTGATTGCATTGAAATTGAATAACAGAAGTTACAAGGACCGATTGAAAGGGAAGAATAATTGGAAAAAGAAGAGTCAAACAAAATAAGGGCGCGCTCACAAACCGTCGATATCTGCGTTAGCTTGGCACTGTTATTACGGGGGAATACTATGGTGAGACACAAACAGCTACGCTATGTTACGTTTCTTTGGGGACTTGAAACATCTATTTTTTTTCGTAAAACAAGCCAAAAACACATCTTGGTGGATAATCTCTTAACGCCTGTGCTCTAAAAGACAAAGAAAACCCACAGAAATCTCCAAAAGGATTACTCACTTCCTATGCCGCTCGCCATTTCTTTTCTAACAAGGCCAAGGTCCCAACTTCCGCCGGACGAATTTCAGTCGGACACAGAGGAAACTCGCAATAGACATAAAATAGACCCACGCCCCTTGAAACACTTAGTACAGTAATTGTTCGTAAACGTCACTGCCATATTAAATGTGGCATAATCGGGGAAGACGTTGTGACCTTAATTTGCGCCCGCGAGAGACATCAACTTGACTGCCCAGTGGCTCAGTAGGTGTTTCAATCCTATCCGTAGGATTTCTATTGTGATAGGAATTCGGGCGCTTTCGGCTGCCAAATGGCTCCTCGTTTTTTGTTGCTTAAGGACAACCGACGTCACTTTTTTGTTTCTTAACTGACATCAGAAAAACGTTTTATAGCATCTAAAATACCCAAAACACGCAGTATGATATTTTTATTCAAATGCAAAACACCAATAAAAATGACTTAAAGTGTCCAAAATCTGCAAAAAAATTGAGCTGCGAATTCGCCATTTTCAGAAAGTCCCGCCCCCAGTTCTTGACGTCACGCCAAGACGTCTTGCATTGCTGGAGAATCCAAACAATAGTTTCAGATTCTGAGAATATGCTTTCTTGTTACTCATCCAGTGATGAATATGATTCAAATAGTTCTGAAGAGGAAAGCATACATGTTTGCAATCGATTAAAGAATTTATTTTTGCCATTTTGAGGCAACATTGAGGGAAAATCTCTCACCCAAAAATAAAGAGGCACAAAATGGCGACCTCCTGTGGCCACCTCCGTTTCCACAGGCTGACAAATTCCTTATATGGCGCTTGGACGCCCTCTTCTGGCCTCCTGGCGGCTTTTGGGTGCAACACGAGGTCCCCAGACCAAACAGGTACAGCAAAATACATTGACGTGATGGAAGGACCGCTACAATGCGTCTTTTTTACAGCCAACTCAAAAACAAGACTTCCTGAATATTCAGCGTGAGTCTTAAAACGTAAAATATAGCTATATGCGGTGGAATCTTTGTAAAATATGCTCAGTAGAAGTCATTTGAAACCATTTTACAAATTATGGCCACAACTTGTCCAGAGACGTCGGTTGTCCTTTAAAGGTGGTTCACCTGAGCTTCTGGCCAATCAGGTCCCAGCGGCAATTGGCCATTCCGAGGTGGTTGCAATCACCTTCTCAGAGACAATTAGTGGTCGCCCGACTCTACTGTTTTGGATGGGATGCGCACATTTCTCCCATCCAAAATCCAGAAAACACGAAAACATTTCTTTTGGCATCATGACACACAAAAATATTTGTGGAGTAAATGTTGACCACTCGTGCTTATACATTCACTCTACTGTGTATATATAAAGTGGATCTGCATTAAAGTTGAGGAATTATCTGTTGCCTATTTTCCACATTGTTAATTATGACTATACTTGTGATCTCCGGGCCGGGTGAAAAATGCAAAGATGTTCACAATCAGTTAAATATGGGCAGTCTTTATTTCAACAAGACTAAGAAATGTTTAATATACATTTTTCTTACAATTCAACATCTATCTCATCTTGTTTTCCATAACATTTAGGAGATACTCTGACATGTATAAATCTGTTGTAATGTTACGGCCTCTTTCAGAGACATCTAAAATGGCTGCTCTTTATTTACACTGCTCTTATTCTTTTCAGTTGTTCACAAATTTCTCCTCGGAGATGATTAAGTCCATTCCGTTTCCTCCTAGGCTGAAGACAGATCAAAGACTACCAACACCAGTCTAATTCAACTTTGTCCTGAGACTGAAGTTGCTCTGTGGTTCATAAACACATCATCCTGCAGCCGGACCAACTCCTGCCAGGTGGAAAATGCTCCTGCTGCCCGGCCCGCAAGCACAGACATTTACCATCCATTTTCCCAAAACATTTTATCTGAAAGTTTCTATTCTTTTGGAGGGGTATTCGTCACCAAATGCAACTCTTCTAGATGAGCGAAAAGACTTGCATAAGCACTCAAAGAAGGTGTTAGTAAAATACCTTGTCGGTCTAATTAAAGCAGTCATGCCAAATTCAATTACAGAAGCTCAGGCTTCTGTATTTTAAGTAAAGGCTTCAGGATTTTAAAACTCATTGCATAGGAATTCCTTCAAAGTGAGACTTTTAACAGTGACGTCCTAACTGATGCATTCTCAGTATTCATGACTGAACTGCTCACTTATTTTGAAGACATTTTCATGTGAGCTTACAATCAATCTGTCAATTTCAAAGCCGAACAGGAGGCAAAAAGGCGGTGACCGGTATTTTCTGCCAGGCTTTACTGTAGGCAGATCTTGTAGGTCCATCAAGGTACTTGGAAAAGCCACTTAAAAAAAATCGGAAAATTGCATATATAAAACCCTAAAATGTGAATGAAATATTTTGTATGGTTAAGTGACAACAAATGCTCACAAATGGATAGTCTGTCATTTTCAGGGAATTGTGGATAGTCTGTCAGTCTCAAGGAAAATGCACGTCCCGTAAGTTATTGTACAAAGTTACCTCAATTGTTGAGATGAAATGAAAAAGATAAAGTATACTTTCTAATAATGAAATTAACAAAGTCTTGTGTTGTACTTTTTGGTCGAAGAACATGTGACACAAAGTGAATTTTCAGCACCTGACAGACAAATTTGAGTAAATCAAATTCATTTTATCTTTAAAAGTTGCCAATTACGGTACGTATGTATGATTGCCCCACCCCCAAAACAACCAAACAAACAAACGAACAAAAAAGTCAACTGCACATTGCATTCTTTTTGGTTGCAATTGCGACTAAACTTCGAATTAACCATGAACTGAAATTATGCTGCTGTGAGTTTAAGGATTAATTTTTTTTAAATGGTTCACGAGTGGTCCAATTATACCGAAAATGGGTATGTGTTATGTATAAACGTGCACACGAGCCATTTCAACCATCTAAGAGTGGCATTCAAAACCCACTATAGTACCTAATATATATCTTCATACCAAAAATAGCTATAAAAAATCAGCACCTCTTCAACATATAAACCCTGTATTAAAATAATCTTTTCCTTTTGATCGAAGCACTCTCTTTTGGTTCTCTTGTCTCGATAAATGTGTGAAACACATTACTTTCAAACATGTAAGACTGTACAAAGTCAGATCTTCAGTCGTGAACTGAGTTTACAGTACAAAAACGGGGACATTTGGGACTTGTCAGCTTTGCCATCTTCAGGGATAACACCGGGAGAGTCCAGCTCCTTGGCAGGCCTGGTCTCCATTCAGCGGGGCGCCAGCCACAGATAACATCTCTACAAGACACTTTCAACTCCACAATCACTTGATTGCACTGACAGAGAGCATGTATGAGGTATGACCTTACTACAAAATATCTATAGAGAAACTCAGAAGTGAGGCTGTGATTAGGCTCAAAGCCGATATAAACTGCGCAGGTTTGGACTCATAGGGAGCCCTCGGGGCTCTTGCGAGCAATGATTCCACCCCTTGAAGAAAAAAAAAGGATGTAACTTCTCTCTTTGTAAAGACTGTATGATGTAATGCTGCAGCAGCCCTGACACAACACACAGAACAAAGAGGCTCATCTGTTTCTCTTAAGTTAAGAGAAACAAGTCGAGACTCCCCATTCCCAGAATTTCATATTGGCTGTTGGAGCTTCATGCATCAATGCACAGATTCACAGTTTGCGCACAGAGTGACAGATGACTGTCAGAAATAAACACTCATTATCACTGCTCTAATACAACTACTAAAACCTAGTGTTTTTTGAAGAAGTCTGCAGGATGGACGGACACCAGTGACGAAAAAGGTCTATTCCGTGATCAATACCACATGTTGGTGGTATTTTGTAGACGGCGCCATCAAAGAAGGCACACACTGTAGTATGAGAAGAAACTGCTGAAAATTAGACGCACATAGTCTTCCTGATGCTGCAGGCACAACTATAGTGTAGCTCCATTTGAGCTAGAAGGAATTAAGGTTTTAGTTAGTGCTGAAAGGTGGCTTTCTTGGGATGACAATCAGATTGTTGTACACTGTCGTCTTCGAAACATGCAAACAGTTAATTAAAAGTGAAATTATTGGAATATTAAGAAGAGTCCCCCCCGTCCCCACTTCCTCCAATGGTGGACTGTCCAAGGTCCTGTAGGCAGTCTTGTTAAAGTCTTTCTGACGGTTTTCCATTTAACTCCATGGTCCTCATTCTCAGTCATTCTCTTCATCTCATGGCCCAAATACTTTTATCTTAAGTAGGCATTCAGCAGGGCCAGCCCGCAGAGCGCCAGTGCCACGCTTCCCTGCAGGGTCACACTAGCTGATGTTTCACTGTGCACCAGATGAACCCGAGGATCCACCGGATTGGGAGGAGTGGAGAAATAGATGTCTCGATCCATATCACAAGATGGAGAATCGCAACCGCTGCCGCTCTCCTCATCGCCACTGGCTTCTTCGTCTGAGTGCGACGAGACACAGAAAGTCATATATTTGCACATATCCTCAGAGACAATGACAAGTTTAGCATTCTCACCATTATCAATTGAGATATCATTGCCGCTATGCGCAGCTCTCAGCCAACTTGTCATTTCCTTGAGAACTGCAATCTGGCTTCGAATCACAATGTCGGGCTTTGTGATGTCCACATCTACATCGGGGTTGGACACCTGATTGGCCAGCCCGTTGCCGATGACAACCGCCTCATACCTATCAGACAAAAATGGTGTTAGTTCCCTCTGCAGTTCTGTGAAGGTCAGTTTATTGCGGGCCGAGAGCACGGGTTACAGACCCACCCGGAACACATTTTAAATGTATGATTTTGGCCCTCTCACATGCTACAGACACATTGAAACACTACATTTTTCCTAATCGCTGTTTTCTCAACATACTGTCTTTACAGTATGTTGAGAAATGCATGTTCAAATGCATTTGCATTTGAACACAAAGCAACAAACAATAAAAGGTCAATAAAAATTAAATAATGTCTGGGTAGATATTTGGGTGTTAAAGATGTGGCGCCCGTTGGGGTAGGTGTAATGTCAGCGAGCCCGCTTATGAGTCTCTGGGCATGAGCTCTGGCTGACGGAAGGTCCTGCGGGAATTTTCTAATTGAATGAAAAACAGCATAAAGTGTATCAGTGACCGTGGTTTCCCTATACTAGACGATAAGTACAGTAGAAGCTCAACCGAATGTCCCCAGAATCAACAGACCCCAGATTCAACAGAAAATATTGTCCAGTTCACTCAAAATGCCTCTTTGTCATGCAGTTGTCCATTGTCTGTTAGTTACAGAATGGTTTACTGTTGATGCTATAATGGAATCCACAGAAGGAGACCAGTACATGTATTTTCATGGTTGGGCCACTGTTAAAGATCACAGCCATACAGCACTGATTACAGTGGGCTAACAGCTGTTGGCGATGCGACTCTCAGGAACTGGAAAGCATGGTCACTAGAGTTGCATCTTATTATGCACACAGCTAAAAAGGAACATGTCTGAATGGTAATTTTGGAACAGTAAACTGTTGTTGTTTTTCCTTTTTGTCTAATCATAAGTGACAGGGTGGGGGGGGAGTACGCATAATAATATTGGGGCTCATGAACTTAATCAGCAATGCACCATACTGGGCATTTTCTGCCCCAAAAAATTGTGCTTCAATGTAACGAGCAGTTGTATCAAGTGTATAACCCCTCATGCGTATGACGACCAAAAGACTGCTTTAAAAAAAAGAAAAATATAAATGAAATCATTTACCTGCTTTTTGCTGTTCCATTCCAGCAGTCATCACCAGGTGATATTCTATCACCGTCACAAACAGTGTCTGGTAATGTGGACCAAAATTTCTTGGCGTGTTTCAACTTCTTCTTTACATCATTCGTCTGTTTTTGGAAAAGACAACTCAAGCACTGACTTACAGAAAGACACACTTTGCTCTATACCAATCATCTTAAAACTCACCAGCCTATCTAAACTTGTTCCCGCAGCAGTGGTAGGTCTTGCATCTGGGTTGTAGGGGCGGAAGCGACCGGTGAAGACTGTTTCCTTGGCAGAACGTTTGGAGCGGAATGCCATGCTCGGTTTAGGCTGGCCACACCCATGGAATACCTGCCATCAAGAGAAAAAAGATTAATTGCTATTAAGTCAGTGTATTTCTCACATCTGTCCAATAGAGGGAAATATACTGACTTTCTGTGAAACTTGCATGCTGTTCTCTTGCATGTTCATGATCGCGTCGGAAATCTTGACATCAATGGGATCCATGACAGACTCGAAATTGAAAGGACCCTCTAGCCTCTCAGCCAGAGCGAGCATGGCATCTTAAAACAATTGGACAAAATACCAAGTTCGAAATCCTTCACAGAAAAGTCTCTTCAATCACCTCAAGCATTGGCGTTGTGAATGATGTCCACTAGGGGAACTAAAGTCAAACTCTGCATCGTGCTGAGCCTGCGAATTCCAGGTGGCTCCAGCACACAATAGCGGTAGATTAATGGTCGAATGTGGTGCAATGAACAAAAAAAAATTGAATTTATTTTGTTATAGCTCCAAATTAAACAAGCTAAAGCTGACTTTGACTTGACTTTGACATTTTAAACACGGTCAACAAAGCGGGGTTATGAAATTGTTTTGTTTCATCATATTTCAACACTGTTCTGTTCTGCTGAAAGCGCAGAATGACAGTCGACTCTGGTGTTTCAATGGTGAGTTATTGCAGTGTTATCCGAAACTTTACTGGGTCCAAGAACATATTTTAGATGAACTTAATCCAGTGGAACCTCTTGGTATGTATGAATAACCCGTTTTTAAAACAATTTTGGGTTATGTTCAAAATGTTAGTGGACAAATATTTTTCCCATACTGTTTTAGCTATTTATATCAGTCTTAGCATTGATGTTTGAAGGATCTATATTGTGACTCTACCCACGCTGCAGTAAGGACGCATTGGTGTTAACTAAAAATGTGTTGATAGCTTCACGATGCGAGGAATTGCTATGTATGTACTTCACATCCACATCCTCAACCAACCATCATCACTCATTGCCAAGTGGTTTCGAATCAGTGAGTTCATGTTAACAGCCAAGAAGCGTCAACCAAATATCTTTGGGCCACTTATGTTCTCATAGGAATACAGAGAGAGAAATTCCATCAACTTTGAAAGGCAACAGCGATGTAATACAGAAAGAAAAAGCCATGAAATTTCTACATAAGACTTGAGGTACTCTGCAGGGCGTTACTTTCGTCACTTACCAAGAAAGTTGTTCCACTCTGTATCCAGATCTGCCTGGTTGGCCAAACAGCCGCGCATCACATTCAGACAATAATTCTGGCAGGGTTTCAAAGCCACTTGGCCTGAACAGTAGGGACAGTACAACATCTTCATGGCGGCTCGCACACAGCTGGGAGACGCGCTGACCTGGAGGGTAGTGCAAAGACAAACACTGACGCAATAACACACTTGAACATTGACTATTTAGTTTACAAGCCATTATTTCACAAAACGGTATAATCTAATCAACAATTAATCACTGCTCAGTGGAAAAACATGTCATTGCTGAAAAAACAAAGTGGTTTATGTTATGAGACTGTAATAGAATCGGAGCCAAGAATGATATGTGTTCAGAGAAAACAGCAGTGCATTCCCGAGGGAAACGTTTAGCGGTGGCATAAGCAAGCACACCCCTTTAACTCTTACCATTGAGACTTTGTTGACCACCTCCGGCATAAGATTTAGGCCGCGCACAAATGTGCGCGCGGCGACAAAAGCGCGCGTCAACTGGATGCGTAGTTTGCGAGGCACGTCCCCAAAAGGCTGCAGCTGCTCGGTGTGACGACTGACACACTCCATGTAGGCGTCACTGAATTCATATTGCACGTTGACTAACCGGAACATCCTCTCCAGCAGGTCAGCCCAAAAGTCTGACAACATGGACTCCAGGTTTACAGCCGAGCTGCCGGACACGTAGTACCGCGTCAGGGCCTGGAAGAAGTTCTTGAACAGCTCGGCATTCTGCACGTACATCATCCCATAGGTTCGTACAAACATGTTGTGCAGTGACTCTTCTGCATTTTTCAAAAGTTCCCGGAAGAACTCTGGAAGGAGGTGGAAGACAAGAGGGGATTTGGGTCATTTTTGAACAATAAACCTTATGTTCATGCCATTTCAAATTCTGATCATTATGCAGGATTAATTACTAATGACATTATCAAGCAAGTGAGAAAAACAGGGCATCATTTGGCGGTATCCAGCTGAGGAGCTATAAATTAGCATCATTGCAGAATGTTGTATCAACATAAGTTGTGCATGGTTGATTTTTTTGATCGGTGTTAAGCCGAAACAGCTATTTGTACGCATTTGAAAACACACAAGGTGATAATACTAACAAAAAAAAGATCAAACTTGAGATATTATAAACCCCTCGAGGAGAAAGATAATTTAACTCATTCACTGCCATTTCCAAATTTATTCGGGAATTGAAAATTTGACGTGGAGCGCCATTGCCGAATTTGTTCGGGTTTAGTTTTGTCTTGCTGAGGGAGGGGGATTCGAAAAAACGCTGGTCAGACCTTTGGCAATGTTTTCTCCCTTCCACGAGGGGGCAGCATTTGGTTTTTGTATACCCACCCCCATTTGCACCTCATGTCACCTCATGTCACCCCAGACCCATATAACTTCGGAATTACCTTTTTTTCCTGATGAAAGAAGAGGTTTCTTACGCTGCATTGAATGTTTACGTAGTCCTAAAACTCAAGATTCTGTGGGTCCTGGAATTTTAGTAAAAATGACAAAAACCCTGGCAGTGGAGTGGATTTATTTTTACACATCTGGCAGTGAATGAGTTAAAAGGTGGAGGTTTGTGTTTCTTTTTTGACATATGAGATACCTGCACAGTCAATGGGGTTTCTAAAAAGGCCAAAGAATATCAAATGTAAACGAATGCTATTGAAACAGCCCACTTTATTGGAGTCCTAAGCAAAGGATCAAAACCTGAACAATATGATCTGTTGGAAAACATTTGGTTCAGGATTTTAAAGGGGCCATTTAGTAGTGACATCGCCATACATCAAAACTGACCATCATCAATTGCATTTTTTCTCTTGTCACATTCCATTGGCTTTGGAACCTCCTGGCTTGTCTTGGACAGTCCTTCAGAGGCATTTTTCAATAGGATTACTGAATAATGAGAACTGTTTCGCCTCCTATATACGGACCTGTGTGCCTTTACCCATCTCAACATCTCCCTCCCTATTCTGCTTTCACTTCATCAGTTCCTTCAGCGATCGCTCTTCAGTAGACAGGGAACAATGACCTACTTCATCCTGAGGAATGTCCACCCCCTTCCTCCTCCACCCACCCTCAATAATCCAGTCCCCCAAACCCCCGACTCTCTTAATCTGAACAAAATGAGAATTCCACAGAGTCACTGAAAAACGCGTCGCCTTCAGACGTGCATGCATGCAAGCCGACGCTCACAGCCCCCCTTTCACTCATCGCCTTTCTTCCCCTCGCTGCCGCGTGCAGACAAAACTTCTGTCTCACTGCCATTTCTCCGTGCCCGATGCTTGCCTTTGAAATGTAAAGTTCCCATGCTCTCACAGAAGGAGACACTAACCGTTGCTTGCCAGACACACACACGCACACGCACACACACGCACGCACACGCACACACACACACACACACACACACACACACACACACACACACACACACACACACACACACACACACACACACACACACACACACACACACGCGCACACACACGCACACATGGAGTCCCCTCGAATTGCTGTCACTTCCACTCCAGACCGACATACTAAAAAGAAAATAAATGGGGAAGGGGAGGAGTGAGGGCAGCGTGGGGTGGGTTAAGTTGAAGGCTTTTTTAAACTCCAAATCCCCACTGTGTTGCCAAGGATACCGGAAACACTGCAGCCCCCAAATCACATGCACAGGCACACACAGCATATGACAAGAAACCAAGTTGTACTCTTCACTGACTGATATATTAAAAAAAATGTTCAGCCAGCCAGCCACAACTATGGAATGTTTTTGTACCAAGAAGTTCAAAGTCAGAAAGAAGAGTCGATCAGGGTCTGACATCAAGTGTAGCACCAAAATGTGATCGGTCGAAAATCCCTGAAGCTGGGCCAGTAAAAATCATGCAGGATTGAGTTATTTAACTCAATCCTTCAAAAGTAACTACACAGAAACAATCCTCTTATCAGGGTGAAAATCGTTTGCCTTCAGGATTCTCCTTATGAAATACTAATTAAAATTGTTACATTGAATTATGGATCTACCGAGGCCAACACAAGATGTGCCCTTTTGATGGACATGAGTATGAGCAATAACATACAGGCATTTGCTAAATTGATGAGATGTTGCAACAGGAAAGGTTACACACAGCAAGTTCAATGTAGAAGGACACAAATGGTCAAGTTTATCATCTTCAGTCCTACATCCAGCCATTTTGTTGTTTCGCGACACATCTTGCACAGGAGCCCTAAATGATAAACAATGATCTTATTCCATTACAGGAACAGGACATCAAAAACACCTCCCACTAATCCCTCCCATTTCCTCCTTTTTGCACCCCCACCTGTGTTCCTTTAAATTCCGCTCCGCCCAATCCCAACCCAATAATTAATTTGTGCCAATTAGTTCTTGCTTTTCTCAAGGGACATGATTCCGTCACTCCTGCTGCTGGAGGAATGGGGGAGGGTGTTTCTTATGAGAAGCTTTAATCCACGTTCTTAAATTCCACACATAAGACTGCTCTGCTGGACAAGGTCAGGGTAAGAAGGCCGGCAGATAGGCTGAGATCACGGTAAAGGGGGTGGGGGGGCACCATTTCTGTCTCCTAATTGGCCATGACCTCTAGCTCCAGGCACAGGGTGAGAGCGTGTCTAATCACAAACTACCACTTTCTGGATTTCTTCATGTATAAATGTGTCTTAGTCACATCTGTTTTCATTGACATTTCTAGCTATGTGTATGCAGAGATGCAAAGTGATGTTCATGTCATCTTCATGAACAGTTAATACAAGGATAGGCACTTTGTGTATCAGCTCCAGGGTGTCGTGGGAGAATAACAAGTCAATAACAGGACAGCAATCTGAACACGTAATGAGCAGTGAGAGGTGTCAAATGGTGCAAGTGGAAGAAAGCGCAGCAGGACTTTGTAAAGAGATCCCACATCTAACAGTTTGAATAGAGCCGCAAGCTTCCTGCGCCCATGGCAGGGGAGTGTACCAGAGGTAAACTCAAAGCAAGCAATGATTTTACTGTCAGTTCGGGGCTGATACCTCCCGGACAAATTTCGTGACTTTTGAAATGGAGGAGGGTGAGTATCTGTGTTTGAGTTCTACTTCATCAGAAATTGATAATCATGTGATCATATTAATTATATTTCTAAACGGTGAACTCATTCACTGCCATTCACGGATTTATTTGGGAACTGAAAATATGACGTAGAGAGCAATTCCCAAATTTGTCGGGTTTTGTTTTTTCTTGTTTGGGTGCCGATAAAGTGCTGACCATGGCCTCTGGCAATATTTTCCTGTTCCACCATGGGGCAGCATTTCCCTTTTTTCAATGTTTGCGCTTTGTTCCAGCTTCCGTTGTTGTTAAAGCGCTATATAAATCAATATGGATATACAGTAAAGTCTCGTTATATCGATATTCAAGGGAGTCCGAAAAAATATCGATATAACCTGGACTATATCCGACCCTGTTTGCATGTAATTTTCTCCGTGCGTGCATAGAAATAGTATCGATATAACCGGGACTATCGATATATCCGATATCAATATAACGAGACTTTACTGTATTGTATTGTATTTTGGACAGCCACAATCATTTCAAGCTCATATAACTCCAGATCCATATAATTTAGAAATTAACTATTGTTTTTTTGGTGAAAGAAGAGAGTCCAACGTTTCTTACGCTGCGTCGGATGTTGACGTAGTCCTTAAACTCAATATTCTGTGGGTCCTGGAATTCGAGTGACTGGTTGCATTTAAGGAGGTCATGGATTAATGTATTAAAATTGACATCATGTTTATAACCCTTTGAGGCTTTTTTTTACCAAAAGGAGCTCAAAACCTGTCAGATAAGAAAGAGGTAGATAGAAAGAAATGGAGGGGAGAAAATGATTTGAGTAGGACGAGAGGGAATGACCGGAGAGGCGCAAGATGGGGACAAAGGGCAGCAAAAGGAGAAAGCGAGGGGCGGGACAAAGTGAGCTTCCACTGCATTCCGACACGTCACATTCCAGTTCACATCTGGCTGCAATACACACGCTCTCTGTTGCTGAAAATCCTTAGCTCTTTTTCACAGACACACAAGATGTAAAGGTCTGTGAACCACACATGCACAGATGTGCACATACGACATGCATAACACACCAATAAAGTAACCCGACTTCGCAACATGACTGTTGCATCATCCTTTCCACAGCCTGACTACACCCTTAATCTTAAAATATAAGAAATAACATCTATCAGAACGGCAGCGGTGGCTTGGGAGAGCACACAAACAGTCAAGAGCTGTGCCACTTCCTCTGTGATTCCGCAATGTTGCACGTTCCCAAGTGCTTCCGGTCTCCACAAGAGAAATCTGATCCAACTATTTACAGACATATGCACATGCCCGCACACACGCAGGAAAAAGGAAGCACGAATTTGAAAATGCGTGTGGTCCGTCCGGGAGCGTGTATGTCTCTCAAGAGAAGGAAGACCGGTAGAGGGGGCCGCTGAGGCAGAGCACTGAGATGTTGAGAGACAGGTGGATGGACCAGTGGATACAGACCAACTGTCTCTGATTCTCAGGGCAACGCTGAAGCATGTGGGGGCGTCCGTCAAGAAACCGTGGTGCGTGCACGGACACCCTGCTAGTTAGGGGAACACTTGGCCCGCAAATGTAGTGTAGCTTGAAAATGTAGCTGGTGTTTGTGTACGAGTGCTCGCTTACGGTCAAAGTGCTCATGCCTCTGTCGAAAGGTCGACTGTAGATTGGTGCTAAGCCTGGAGACAGGGGCTTTGATATCATAGTGACTCTGTTGGCTCAGCTTCTCCTCCATCTCCACGGTGCAGCAGGAGAAACCCTGTGGACAGACTTTCAATGACGCTCCTGGCAGAGAGAGGGGGGGAGGGAAGCATACATGTAAAAATGCTGGAAGATTATGAGTCACTATATCAAATATCCTGTATATTAAGACCACAATAGGGGAACTTGCAGGAAAAAAGGCAAATTTTACAATCATGCATGCAGGTTGCATACCCAAAATACTCTGTCCGAAAGAGGTCCCATGACAAAGCTGTGGAAAGTCCAGTGACTAGTCTTTGATGATGTCATTGATATTATTACAGATATTTTTAACGCAAGTGCTTCACTGTTAGTTGAAGGCTGAATTGTATTTCAGACTAGGATAGCCAAATAAGGTTTGCCCAACTTAGGGAAATGTGTCTTTTGTTTTGTTCCACCAAAGTGGTTGGATCTGCACGGTGGGAATTTGCGGTATTTGCATATAATAACAGACCTCCTGATTTGTGGTGGAATCATTCCTCACTCTCCTTCCCCTTACATAGTGGTGGCCGAGACACTGTTCAAATTCAGCTCAAATCAAGCATTCACACTTTTAACTGGAGTAGACTCTAAGGTATGAGGCCAACGCCTGCTCCCGTATGAAAATAGGTTATTCTAAATGTTTCAGGAAGAGGAATTTTTACCTTAGACAAGTAGTGGTGGCACCTAAATGAGTTATTGAAAGCTCATAGGTGCATAATTCTCACTGCATTCACATTGATGCATCTTACACTTAGATCATACCATCCTCCTCACTTATAACCTTATTTTAATCAATAATAAGATATAATATTTTCTCGGAATGCATCTTGCAGCAGCAAGAACTGATTTCAGAGTCATTGTCAACCAAGCAAAACTTTTGTGAACTACAGTAACCGTTTCTTAAACGTTATTGTCTTTCACACATTATTAATAGTCGAGCTTGTCAAAAGGTACATTTTAACGTTAATTTGAAAGTTGAATGAATACAAAAAGCCAGGAGCAATAATGCTTAAAAAAAAGACAGATCATGGGGGCCCCTTTCAGGCCATGTATGGTGTTGTGTTCAGTTTTCCCCAAGTGGAGGTGCCAGTGCTGCTTGCACAAGGAAGAGCTTTAACCTCGTTTTCAAGAGATGAATTTAGTTTTGCAACGGCACAATCTGTTGAAGGTATTTTCAGCTCTTGTTCAGTGTTACTTCTCATTACAACAAGACCGTCATGGAGTATTGACAACATTAACATGCTGAAATACTGCAAATTGTATGATATCTCAATAAACTATATCATAAGAAACAAATTTCACTTGAAAAAGACATAAAATGAATCACACTTTATTCATGTTTTTGCCAATTTATTTATGAAGCACATTTTATACTGAAAACACAATACTGTACAATCTCTATATAGGGCCAGATCGATTAATCAGCCTGAAGATTAAAATGGCGGAATATTGTCCCAACATGAGCAAAAATCATGACGTTGGTTGGGCAGCCAGGCCCCTCACCAGGCTGAGAAGAAAAAAAGTAAACAGGAATTCCTCCATAGAGACAAGCAAAGAAAGAAACTTGAAATAACAGAATAGATGAGGGGGTATATTATATGTAAGACTTGTTTATATGACACCATGATATATAGCGCATTGTTATACCGTACAACTTGAACTACTAGTCATAAAATGCACAGTAAAATACAATACATATTGATTTATATCACGCTTTAAAACAGCTGAAATTGTAACAAAGTGCTTAACATGCTCTTAACACTGTACTACATTATTACCACGTACAAAAGTGAAATTGCAATTGAAATGGCCAAAAGGATACCGCATTGTACTCTCACTCGAGGGTGATGCGAATAAAAAGCTAATATCTGGTTTCAATGAAGAAGTTATGTGCGGTCAAAGTTGTTCAAAAGGCATCCAAAGGAAGGATGCACCCTGGCGCCTTTAACTGGACCCTTCTGTCTGGGATCAAGTCCATCTAATCCTCTAGTGACTTCACTCACAGTCCTTTCCCCAGGCCCATCCCTCTCCAAACTTTGCCCACGACAGCAGGCCCCGTTCACGGACACGTGAATGCTGGCAGCCCCAACTTAAACATATTCACACATCACATCACCGCTCAACACATGGCTCTTTGTACAGGCATGATTGGAGGCACTGGGAGCACGGGGTTCACACACACGTACACACACCCACACCAAACGTTCAGGTCTTACAGACATCCAACCCCCCACCCTGCAACAGGGGGCACACCGCACAGCACTCAGAAGGACTATATCCACATGGAAAATAACCCTAGTTACCAAAGTACACAAATAAAAGTGAGATGGTCGATATTTCACAGGAATTCCCGGACAAATGTTGGATTGTTATCTCCAAGATTCAACTGTTTAAAAATTCAAGGTTCTTAGCTCATGCATACTTTGGAAGTCTTTTTCCCTTCCTGGTAAAACACACACACAGCCTGAGGCACAAGACAGCTAGTGTCTGTTGAAGTCGGCATCGTGTTAGACTGACATTACTTATTGACAGCAACCATGGCCAATTATTTTCCTTCAGTCACTGACATGAACAGTCTTTGTTTTGAGTGAACCGAATCATCCTTCGAGGGGCCTCCCTGGACAACAGCTTCCCAAGTCCTCAAAGATAAAACAAGACACAGAGAGAAATCTTTATTTGGGTGTCACTCTGAAGAGGAAAATAGCCATTTATGGTGGTCAAAACAAGGGAACGCCACCTTGTAAACAAGCGTGATTGTGTGCCGTGGCATTCATCAGCACTCTACTAGATCTCTGGCTTTCCTTTGTGGGGAGACCACCATCCCCTTTAAATGGCTCATAAAATAAGACACTTCCCTTTGACATTGTCCTGCTTCTCAAATGCTTCTCTCAGAAGAAGGACGGCGGGGGAGGTGAAAACGCCTCACAGACAAAAAACAGATTAGACACCTTGCCGCCCTCCCTGTCTGCCATCATGTGCCCCTGAACCAGGCAGACATTAGTGTGCGGCCCCCGCCAACCCCTGCACACACCCCCTCCTCTTCAACTTCCACCACCCTACAGGCTTAACCGGTGAGGTCAAGGGTTAACAGCCACTCCTCTGAGAGAGGTCCCGTTCTTTGACAACCCCCTTGTCCATCAGCCGGCACATCCACCACACGCAGTAAACCACCGCCCAAACTTCAGTCATCCAATAATAATGCTACTAACACGCATGTCCCCCACCCCGAGACATACTGGCTATTAAGAGTCGTAAAAGTCACAAATGCAAGCAAAAAATATGAATAGAAACATTTTTCGCTCAACTCTTTACACTTGAAATCATGAAAGCCTTTGAGGGATAATTTCTGTATCATCCTGAACTCAAGACATTGCTAAAAGCTATAAGCAAAGCTGTTAAGGAAAACGTGGGAGAAGTTCACGTTGCACGACTGTTTGCTTGCTTCAACTACTAATTGGAACCCGTGCGGCGGTCCTCAGAGCTGACACACATTTGGACATAATAAACTGAAATTGACCATAAATTATGAACATACCGATTCCAATTGCGAGGAATGTTTGCAATGTAAAACTGTGGGGGCATTTGATTTCAAACCAATCCAACTACAAATTGACTGCTATGTGCTACCTACTATCTGGCCAAGTAATTGAAATTAAACGTGAACACGAACTCTGACTATAAATAAAGAAAATGATGACTCTCGACTGAGTGTTATTCCCTTAGACTGTAAATCTGTACTCTCTACAGACAGAAGATTACCCCTCCTGCGTCCGCATTTCTGCTTAAGATACTTCCCTGGGCCTGGATATTGTACAATAACTTTCTGTTCTGGTACACATCTGGTCATGCCCTGTCTTTCTGGCATTTTTTAAATGGACTGATTGATTGAAGATAGGAACACACAACAAATATCCGTCCATGCATGCATCCATTTGACCTGCTTATCCTCACTAGAGTTATGGATGTGCTAAAACCTGACCCAGCTGTATTCGGGTCGTAGGCAGGATACACCCTGAACTGGTTGTCACTAATCGCGGGGCACACAGACAAATAACTATTCACGCTCACCCAGGGACAATTTTGAGTGTTTTAGTAACCTCCTTTACTGGAAGTGTGGTCTCTGGCTGTCTGTGCATATCATTCAGCCAGAAATTTATGACGATCATTTGTCTGTCCTCAAAGAAAATAACTTGCTTCCACAGCATCATTTCAAAAGGTTTTAAATGTGTAGCTTTTTAATGATAACTTCAGAAAAGCAATCATGTCAATCCTTGTTGGATGTGTGAAGTTGACATTAAATCCCTATCTTTAACGAGGTAAAGAATAATAGTGGTTAAGAAGACTCCATGATTGTGCACAGGAATGTATGGGAATCTCCCCCTGGAGTCAATGTTGTAAGTGTCAAACAACACTTGCAAAAGGCAAAGGATAAAATGACCTCCATCAGAAACCTCAGAAGGAGGGGCGCAGACAATCATTTAATGCCATAAATGTTCACTGTCTTCCAGTGTTCGTAGTAGCAAGTACAATATATTTTTTCGCTCCCACACGTTGCATAGATTTCATTCACGAATTGAGCAGACGGACGACTACAGTATATCTTCGGAGCGGAGACGCGGGGGAGGTTCCAAACATCCACATCAAGTCACTCCTCAGTCCAACCGCAGACTTGCTCGAGGGCACAGTGCCAGTCATAGTTGAAGAAAGGTGAACTGTGTCTTGTGCACATTCCAAGTTCCGATTTTCCAAGTACCTCCCCTCAATGTCAGGGCTGTACTAAAGACAACATTTCACTTTAAACACTAACATACTGTACTTGTGTTCAAATTTTTAGGTAGGTCTAATCTTTTAAAATATGGCGCAGTTTAATAAAAGGGATGCATTTCCAGAGTTTGAGTTTATTCTTTACGTCCCGAAATTAGCTTTCAAATTAACAGAAAAAAATAACGATTAATTGCACCAAATAGGTGTAATTTAGTGTAAGATTAGCTCCAATCAGATATGAGTAAATCAAATTTAGAATGAGTTCATTTTCTGTTAATATAAAGCAAAGCGCTGTTACACCATGCAAAACTATTCTCAATTTAGTCATTTGTTTTAACAAATCATGAACTGAGTTGAATCCCATTGATATGGATACTGAAAATGTAGTTTATCATGAATTATGTGCTTAAAGGACAACCGACGTCTCCGGACAAGTTGTGTCCATAATTTGTAAAATCGCTTCAAAGGACTTCTACTGAACGTATTTTACAAAGATTCCACCGCATATAACTATATTTTATGTTTTAAGACTCGCGCTGAATATTCCGGAAGTCTTGTTATTGAGTTGGTGACGAGTCCTCACCCTTCGTCACTGAAGGAACGCCCTTCACCGAGAAAGGACATACCTTGCATCACCTCAATGCATTTTGCGGTACTTTGTTTGGTCTGAAAACTTCGTGTTGATGGCGAAATTAGAAGGAAAACACATAACGCGATGGTGAATCGTTGTGTGTGGCGGCAAGACTTCTACAGTGTATTTTATGTTGGCTTACAAAACGTCCCAGGAGACACTTTACACTGAGCTTTGTCGCCCTCTTCTGCCTTTTTTTGGGGACTGTGAGTACTAAAGAGTTTGTCACTACATTTCTCTCCAGATGCATCAAAATGACCGGAATAAATTCTTTAATCGATTGCAAACATGTATGCTTTCCTCTTCAGAACTATTTGAATCATATTCATAACTGGATGAGTAACAAGAAAGCATCTTTTCCGAATCTGAAGCCATTGTTTTGATTCTCCAGCAAGGCAAGATGTCTTGGGGTGACACCACGAACAAGGGGGCGGGACCTTTCGAAACTGGCCACTTCCGGGTTCAATTTGAAGTAGTTTTTGGACACTGTCATTTTTATTAGTGTTTTGCATTTGACTAAAAATATCATACTGCGTGTTTTGGGTATTTTAGATGCTATAAAACGTTTTGCTGATGTCAGTTAGGAAACAAAAAAGTGATGTCGGTTGTCCTTTAAATGTGGATGCTACACTGACCACCAGTGTAAAGCCCACTGTGTCAATAGGCAAAGGGTGGAAGATTCCGTTTTTGCCAATTGATGTATTTGTAACATTTATTTATTTATATATTTATTTACATGCATGCAAAGGAACCAATGTCAATGCTCGTCGCTTTGATTTCTGTTACAAATCACAAGCACATGCGTAATCACCAACCAAACACAAATGTCGACTGGCTATTGTAATACAGTAGTTAGTTTGGTTCATGCCTAAATCACAACGATATTCATTTAAGAAAGACAAAAAAATGATTAAGCTTGTATGACTTCCACGTGTTGGTTTCATCTGGATGACTTGCACTTCACAAAAAAATTCCAAAGAAATGCTGCATACTTGACCTGTGCGGGGAACTAATTTTAGTGCACGAATCAGCTGTCTCATGACTCTATTCATTACTTGTCTTGAGTGTGTCAATCACAACAGAAAGCTAGAAACTTGAACTTTAGCACATAGAGCTTTTGCAAGAACTACATGAATATGCATCCTCAACATTTTTTAAAGTGTGAGTTATTTATTTATGCTTTTACTTGGGTTGACATTGATGCACTAATTTCCTGCAGATTATTCATTCCAACTACTGACTGTAAAGACTTTTTTCCTGACTGCTTGTTTATTACAAGCAGCTCCACGACATAGCACCACATGAACCATAACTCAATAAATACTTGACTTCATCATCTGACTGACTGAGCCACGGTAGCGAGTTCCATCCTTGAGGCTGACTGATTCAACTGATGGACATTCGGCAGTCAGTTGACAAGAAGAAGTCACCCTCACATGATGAGCGAGGAAAATAAGGAGCATATTGAATTGTTCTTTGCAATACAATCACAAGTTAACAGCTTCAGGTTTTTAAAAATCTATTGGTAAAGAATCAGAATCCGATATGTCGGCGATACATTAAATGGAAAAAAAGATGGTTTGGGGAATGACAGGAATAAAATGTTTCCTTCAATAAGTTGAGGACTAACAGCCTTCAGAACATTCACTGTTGACTTCCTATTTTTACTACCAAAGATTTATGATTCATCGTGTGTACATATAAACAAGTGCTCCTTCATTCCAAATTGTTTTTCAGGACTGTCTGTCTCCAAGTGCACGGAGAGATGAATCATTCTTAGTTTGTTGTTACCAGTCCATTACTGATTACTCAACCACTCGGGTCTTCTTGCCAATTTAAATTCTCCACTTGTGAGCGTTCCAATATGCTGTCATCCATGAACATTTACTGAGAAGCGCCTGAGGAGATTCCACAACATCACAGCAGCCTCTCGCTCCATTTCCCTCCCCCAACCCGAGCCGGCATCTCGAGCTTCTTGTACAGACACAAAAGCTCCTTCGCCTGCACTCCTTCCCAGGCCACTGCTTTGTCGGGATTTCAAGGTGCTCGGTCATTTCCCTGATTACGTTCACGAAACAGAAACCTGGAACTACCATTGTTTGTTGCCCCTCTCAAAACGTCCCGCGGCTTAGTGTTGAAATAATCTGAAGACAATGCCTGACATTTATGCGGAAAGCAGCATGAAGCAAATTTACAACCTCAGTGAAGATGTGCATTTGGCAAGACAGAACTGACATTATTTGTAATTCTATATTTGGTAGATGTGACAATAAATGTTTATGGGTTTCAAAATGTCTTGTGCATTTGCAATATTTTGAAGTTCAAGAAAAGCAGTGTTAAACTGTAGCCAATGAGTTACTGATTTGTAAAGGACAATGATTTCAAGTTCATCCTCTAAACTCTCCTGCCCCCAACCAAAGAAAAATCATTGAGGTCACAGCATATCAATCCCCATTGCTCAACATGATCTCTGATGGACACAGAAAGTGCAAGACTCAAATCCAAAAGCTGCAAAAACCTTTTTCATCATTGCACTTTTTCGTGCACACCAACACCATTTCCTGAACTCGTTTTAGCAACTGTTAGTCTCTCTCGGAATAATGCTCATGTCTATTTTTAAATTTAACAACAATAAAACAATAACATGAAGACATGACATGAAACATTCTTTTTCGCCCTCATGACTCAAATGCGCTGGCAATGATTGATGGGAACAACTGGCCTTATCTTCTAGCTTTTCCATGTGTTATATTCAGGATCTATGACTTCTGAGAAGCAGCAAACATTGTGTGAGCTTGATGTTACATACCATATTCCATTTTGCCTTTAACCATAGGCCCATCATGTGAGACAAAGGGGTATTGAACACACACACACACACAAAACAAACGCGCACACAGACACACACACACAGACAGACACACACACACGAAGACACACACTACGTCAAGTGCAGTTAATGTGGAGAAACAATGAAAGACAGACAAATGTGTGCGGTAGAAGGGTACCAACAGCTACAGGGCGGGGCAATTATGGAAAAAATAATGCATTGTTCTTTTTGTCAAGTACAATATCGTGCATTGATGGTTAGCTGCTGTGAAATGTAAATTTCTCCACTGCGAGACTAATAAAGGCAAATCCAAATCCAATCCAATCCAAAACATCTGGAATTTTGGAAAACACTGCGTAATTCTGCATGAGAACTGTTTTCCTTCAATTGTCTCTAACACCAGGAGAAGGCAAAAATCAAATCAGGATTAAAATGCAATTCATCGTCACCTTATAATACCAGGTGGGACAAAACAAAAAATGAGCTCGTAAGTTGAAAGTTAAAGGTATTTTCAGGTTTACAGCTGCTTGAACTGTGAACCAAAATAGCAACGGTATTTCGAATACTGTACTGACTTTCATATCTTGCGATCAAACCCCATGTGAAGCACAAGGGCAAAGTTATATTTTGCATTCATTTTGCGCACCATTAGACCTTAGGCTTGTCCTACTAGATCTATTCTTTGTACAAACTCAGAGCATATACTGTAAAAGAAAATGTATTTATAAGTCCAAGCTCTTTACAATGGGAGTCTTCTGTCAGCTATTTCAATTGAATGAAGAAATGGATCCTTTTCAAGAGAAAAAAAAGTCATCATGCTATCACTATATGCTTCTACAGGAATGGCCATGAAGTTATTCAGATGGGTTTACACCCACAATGGCACAAACCACCATTTTCTAACAGGTTATGTACAATCAGTTAAAGAGAAAAAATATATGGTCCTTCCTTCTGTTTTGGTAAAACATGAGAACCATTTGAAAAGGTTAAACGCAAAATATAAAAAACAAATAAATACATTCAGGACAATATGCATATGTACCATCCTAAAGCCGTTGAAGTCCCCCAGATAATAAAGCAGGGCATGGCCTGGCAAAGTGCCTCGGGCGGAATGAGGTCAACTACAAGATTAGGTTTCTGGAGGCTCAGCACTACAAAGAGGCAACAGAGATTTTGCTATACCTGTTGGGCCTTACGACATTGGACACCATTGAAGCTGCTGGGAATAAAACCACTCTTCAGAGACAGTCAAAGGGACGAAAAAGTCTAAACCCGACAGCACAATGGTTTCATGGACCTTCGTCATGAATGGTGCAGGATGTTCAGAATGTTGTCACTGCGTATGTGCTTCTTAGCCGCTTGCCATTCCGCTCATTCACAAGAATTTAAGGCCTGGCAGGTCATCTAAGTTTCGCATTGAACACATTTGTCTGCCAACACACATTAGGCTGAAAACAGACCGACCGAATGATTTGCAACTTCAGAGCCATCATTCAACAAAATATTCTTTGATGTTTGAGATTCTTTTGCCTCTCGCCAGCAGGAAGCCTGCCATTGTTTTTGTCATGTTTGACATTTCAGTTTTGCTCTAAACATGGCATCATTTCATGAGTCAAGCTCAAAAAGGTTCAGCAGCCAAGGCTGCACCCAAAGTTTTGTTGGGGAAAGGTGTTTGTTTGACAAATGAAAACCCTCTGCTTTCTGAAATACTACAATTGTATATTTAAATAAATCTGAGCAGGAGTAAGAGACTGAATGATTAGATAAATATTAGAAAATTGTAATTAATTAAATTGTAATTAATTAAGTAAATTGTAGTTTTTAAATGTGAGCAAAGTGTCAGCAAGGGCCTTGTCAGAGGGTGATGCAAGATATTGGAGTCAAGGGACTCATCCGGCCCTGAGCCAACATGAGGTTTCAACCCAAACACCTTTCCATTCATACAAATCTCCAAGATAATGTAATCACAATCACAATCATTATGACTGACATGGACAATTGAACTCAAAATATTAAGTTTTCACTGATTGCAGTTTACAGTAATGAGATGGTTTCAGCGAGGGTGTTGTATCCTTCAAGGGGCTCTCAGGCCACGCCTGCAGTTTCAGATCAGGGACAACAGCCCTTGATGTTGGCAGCGCAACAAAAGTCATGAAGGCATAAACACGGGGGAAATGATCGGGAATACCCAAAGCCTAGAACTATTTCTACTTCAAGCAGTTCATGGCCAGAAAGACTCACAAAAAATACCCTGCAGCTTCATTAACAGTAAAAAGTCAAATAAGGGAGAATTGGTTGAAGTCAAAGCATCAGCTGTGTGAAGTAGAATTAAATGTAAAAAATGGGGTCCTAAAGGTTTGGACTTGTGACCTTGTCAGGACAAGGGGTAGTCATGGCAAAGAGAGTTCAGAAGTTCAGTGCAATACAGTACACAAAACCACAAGGCCATTTTCATGTGCTCACCAGCAGCCTCAATGTCATAAAGTAAGTTTACATGGCCATTTTTCCCTCATTCCAATTGATATCATGCAGAGTGAACACTGCGTCATTCAAGATCCTGTTCATTGATCAAATTACTTTAAAGCCTGCTGCTGTGTTGAGGCGCTGCCATTTAGAAGTGTGGAAACAAAATGTCAAAAAAGACCATTAGACAAGTTATTCGGCATCATTCTAATAAACCGTAAAACAACGATATTCTCGCTCTGATTCAAAAAGTGAGGCAGTAAGTTATTGGAGCCACTCGAGTTTACGACTAAAATATTCAGCAAGTTACAAAGAAGTTGCATGGAGAATGCTTTCAATCAAAGCATTTGACACAAACTTACACAGAACAACAAAGACTGTATCCACTTGTCTCCAAGACACTCAGATCAACATGGCCTGGTCCAAACTCTTTTCTGTCAGTCAAACACCCCACTCTTTTACCCTGTATGCCTTCTTCAATTCCGGCAGAGCTCTTTGTTGTTAAGTGCTCCCAGCTTTTGGGTTCCCAGGGTGTGGGTCTTGGTGGTCCGGTGTGGAATGTGGTGAGGAAGGCTTACATATTTGGGGCTACTCAATTGTTCTTGCACTCACCATCTACCCCCTAGAGTGATCTGTCGGCCACTTGGCCATTTGTAGAGGTTCTGGCAAAAGCAAATGATGCTGAGATGGAATTACAGGCTCTCTGTGAATACACTACCCTTGAACTAATGTTACATACAGACTATATTAAACAACTTTCAAGGGAAGCTTAACATTCCAATTCAAGTTCTGCTGGTTAAGAAAGGGGGCTTTGGAGTGCTTGGAATAGCAAAGCCTCACATTTTCAGATATAAAAAAAATAATCAAAGAAATTGAAAACTTTTCTGGATACGGTTTTTCTTTATTGTTCTGAATTGATGATAAGTACAGTATTGGCCCAAATATAATCGTCTTATAATCGGGTTCTAGACATTATACCCATTCTGGAAGCCAGATATTATTGAAGCAAATGCTGAACTTGACTACCCAGTCTAGAACGAATCCCTTTCACGAAGAAAAATAAAAATGGTGGCAGGACAAAGATGTAACTAAAAAATAGTGGTCGGAAAAAAAAGAATAATAATAAAAGAGATAACAGAAAATGTAGAAACATATCGACAATCTGGAGAGAAGTGGTTTGAAGATTGGCCAGGTTAACCAGCAATGTAGGAGAAGTTATTATGTAAACTTCTAGATGATAGTGAGAAATGAGGCATAGTCTTCAAACAATTGCAAAGCGGCTGTGAAATATGGTGTCACATAGCGTAATGTACGGAGATGGAGAGCTCAAAAAGTTCACCTAAAAATGCTCCTAGTCAGAGAAAAGGTTCTGTGGTCCTCAGAGCAGTCGCTTCAAAGAACTTGTTTGACTTCACTTTGATGGTAAATGCACTTCTTGCTCTTTTGTTGTCTTATCACAATAGATTGGTTTATGTACATTTCAAAAACGAGAAGCCATTCAAATTCACAAATGTGATTGCACTTTATTTTACATATTTAAATGTTCAGACATTAAGATTTGAATGGGGCAAAATCACATTCTTTTTCTGTCAAATATTCTTCTCCTTTTCCTTTCGGCTTTTCCCTTCAGGGGTCGCCACAGTGAATCATTGTCTTTCATCTAACCCGATTTTGTGCATCCTCTTCTCTCACACCAGCTACCTTCATGTCCTCTTTGACAACATCCATCAATCTCCTCTTTGGTATGCTTTTTCTCTCAAATACATTGTTATAATCATTTGTTTCAGATGTACAGTGAGACCTTGGCTTACGAACTTAATTGGTTCCCAGACAGAGTGTGTAAGGCGAAAAGTGTGTATCCCCCCAAAAAATGTTCCCATAGGAAACCATTAAAATGAGAATAATCAGTTCCCAGGTCTCCATAAAATATAATTTTAAACTAAATAAGCCTTAAAACTACACACAACATACCTTATTCTATGTATAATAAATGTGCTATTGTATTGTAATGAAAGAAATACAGTGCACTGTATAATAAAGTTTATTTAGATTTGTGATGGTTGTTGATGGCTCTTCATTGACACCTGTTGCTTTCTGACTTTTAAGGTCTTACAAAACTGAGGCATCACATTATCATGTTGATTCTCATAGCCACCGTCTTTTCTGGATGGAACTGTTCAATAAAAGCCTGCACATCATTCCACTTGGAAAATCAAATCCTGTGTGTTGAGGACCTCATTATGGTCAGCAACAAGCTCCTTGATGTCATCTGCATCCACTTCGGGTCCCATGTTCTTCCCAATGGAAACAATGTCGTCCAAAACAACAGACTCATGAGGATCAAATCCTTCAAAGTCCCTCTCAAGGATGCATGCGGGCCACAAATTCTTCCATGCTGCTTTCAAGGATCGAAGGGTAACAACATGCCAAGCCTTTTCTATCAGCTGAACACAATGATACACATTGAAATGGACTTAGCATATCCGCTAAGCGGCTAAATCAGACAAACACACACCTCGTTCGTGTTTCTCAATGATCTCCTTCCTCTCCTCGACTGTAATTTTGTTTTGTGTCTTCTTCGGCTGAACACGAGCCTGTGGTGTCTGTTTTGGTCCCAAAAAAAGCAAAAGTATCTGTAAAAAACTCCTTGGAGGCGATCGCTGTGTGTGTCTCTCTCTCTCTCTCTCTCTCTCTCTCTCTCTCTCTCTCTCTCTCTCTCTCTCTCTCTCTCTCTCTCTCTCTCTCTCTCTCTCTCTCTCTCTCTCTCTCTCTCTCTCTCTCTCTCTCGCTCTGGATCGACATGTGCATTCAGAGAAAGGGGGTGTGGAAAGGCAGGCCGGCTGGCGCGCTGTTCGGTCATGTGCTTTGGTGTTCTTCCGCGGAAGATTACTCCACCAGCCGTGGGGGGGGGGGGGGGGGTGTGTATCGCGAAAAGTAGTGCGTAATCCAAGGTTTAATTTTCATAAATTTAACGTTCGTAAACCAAAAAGTTCGTAAGGCAAGGCGTTCATAAACCGAGGCCCCACTGTACTGTAATTATTTTCTGTATAAAAATTAATTTGGTGTTCAAAAAGTTTTTTTACAAACTTGAGTCTTGAAAGAAGGGGTTCAGCGGTACGTAAAATGGATGGATGGATCTTATAATCAGGGCCGTCTTGTCTTTGGTCCAATACGGTAGTTGCTCTGGACAGCTACTGGTGTCTTGCGCTGCCCTGCTGTGTTCACAGGAAGCTGACAAAAGGGGAGAGACGGCGCAGAGGTGACAGGTATATGCAGTGGGACTCCTGTTCTCGAACAAAGGCTAAGCCAGGTTGCTGCCTGGGATTCCCAAAACATCTGCATCATGATACTTAAACTTCATTACTGATAGCGTTCCTCAAACAGTTACTGAGGAGAAATTACATACACAGGGCCAATGGCATCAGAATCATTCACGTTGGAACAATTTTTGAATGGAATACCGGTCCAGGGTGGGCCCTTCAAGCAAGTTATCATAACATTTTTACACTATACCGGGCAACACTTTTGTAAGATGGCCTTGGTTGTAAGGTGAAAAGATTTGAAATGCACACATTCTGTTCATCTGCAATGCAGCATAGTGGCACTTTGGTACAGCTTGCTACTCCTTTGAGTGTAGTGCCACATAAAAATGCAAAATGACAACTATTAGTCAAAGAGCTGCAAGTCTGCTTCTAAATCACAGCCAACATGTCGATGAATAAGGCAACAATGCCCCCAACTCGCCCGGTTGGCACAACCCTTTCACTCCGACATCTCCTTGCATGCACGCATGTTTGTAATCTGGTTGTTTGGGTCGTGTGCAGCACAAATACAAAACAGAGTGTGAGGTGAATTGAAGAGGGATCCTGCCTTTCAACGGTTGTGGAATCTTTCAGTCCTAACTTCTTATTTGAAATCCAAACAATCCAACACCCCTTTTTTGCGAGTGATTTATGTGAACGTTTTGTTAACGTTGGTGAGGCGCAACCTTTGCTTAAAGTGGTGTAGAGTTAGAATCAAGGCACTTTTCCTAACTGTTTAGACAACTCGAATGATAACTAATTCCAACTTTACATTCCTTACCTTCCCTATCCAAGCGGGATAACTTAAGGACTTATCTTGCTTGGATAGGTAAGGTAAGGAACATAAAGTTGCGGAGCAGGAATGAGAATTCGAAGAGGCCAATTTGTATGTAACATAAGATTGAATCGGAGGGTAATGACTTTTTTAGAAAAAAACTTTTAGGATGGTATTTTCAAAATGTGTTTGCCTTTTCTGCCAACATTGTATCGCTGAAAGCAAAGAAAGGAAGAGTTGAGCAGCATTTTTAGGCCGTTGATAAAACTGTTATGGCATGAGACTGACCCACACTCCCTTGGCGATCGATATGATGTGGACTTTTGATCCTTACCATACTGTGGCCAAAGCGCTTGACAAAGCCTAGCATTGACTTAATTGAAAAAAAATGTATTGTTCTTTTTTTGTCAAAAAATGCTTATTTTAACCAGCATTCCATGGGCAAAGATTGGACTGGAAATACTGGATTGGTTATTACTCGCAAAGCCGTAAATCTATCCTCATTGGCTAGCTGGAATCAGCTAATAGCTAGCGAGTGAAACATTGTCCTCAGGGCCAACTCCCTTCGTTTGTTGTCATTTATGACGGAGAGGCCAGCAAAAAACTAACAACAGAGGCACTGACACATAGTTGAGATGGGCTTCATTGACTTTAGTGCTTCACGGTTTCATTTAATGCTCAATACCTGGATAAGTTCAAATTTAAAACAGAATCTTATCTTACAGACAGTGTATTTTCGGTGTTCAAATACCTGGCATGTTTTGGTGTCTACTTCTGCCTTCGTCAGAGTGTCAATACAACAATTACTGGATAAGTTCAGTAAACCTCTACCCACTTCAGTGACATCTGGCTATAAAGCACCGCACCTCCACGCCATGCATCTCGTCAACTACAGCTCCACACAGTTTTCTATCACATACAAGTCTGACAGCAGCAATGTTCCAAGATTTGTTGTGATTCAAGGCCAAAAATTCAGAATCGCTGATCGTTTTCCCACACCCATTCCAATTCCAATACACAGCACAACGAACAAGTGAGAAAAAAAATCATGACATGAGCATTGCAAATATTTTATTTTCCAGTGAACTGACATGGCCTGAATGAATCACCGCATATTGGAACAGATAAGAAATTAGGCCTTCGATGTAGAATGGGACTGATGTCATGTGATCAACAAGTACGGAATTCACAATCTAGGCCTGCTGTTACAGTCCATCATTTAATTTGGTCCATGTTGAAGCGTTTGGGGTTTCATTTTAAACTTTACTACATTACAACATCTTTATTGTACCTCTTGTCAGGCCTCAACAAAGCCCCCAAAGTAACATTAATGGGAACAAGCATCCCTACTGGCGCACCATGCCAACAATAACATAATATGTCCATGGTTGTAAACGCTTGGTTTTTGAATCTTGTGTCTCCTATATGATATGATATGATCACCAGTCCGATTTACTATCAGTGAAAGAGTGCAAGTAAATATTCATTGAAGAAGTTCTTATCTGACATTTGGCAAAAAGGTCCCCTGCCCCCCCAAAAAAAGTTATACTGGAAAAAAATGTCTCAGGATTGGATCTGACAGTACTGTTAATCCAGAATTAACCATTCAAAACAGTTTCTGGACACCCCTGACACAATTTCATGACAATGCTAAAAAAACAAGTTCTTATCCCGTGACTGTAGAGTGTACTTGAGAGTTTGAAAGGCGCTGAGAAATTAACTAAAAGTAGTAGTTTGCTGACGAAGTTTCTTGGATAAGAAGCGAAACGTCCGACACCTTCAAAGAAGTACAGATGACGGCTGAAGAAACCTTTTCATTGGTGGACTACTCCTGTATGACTGAGAGCTTACACAGACGCTGAGAAATTAATTTTATTATTATGATGATGATGATTATTATTATTATTATAGCCCTCTATGAATGAATTACCACAGTTGCCAGGAGTCTTTTTGTGTTTAAGGCCCAGACAGGCATATCCAAGCCATCAAAATGTATTGCAAGGAGAACGCATGTGGATAGCTCTCACACCTGCACAATAAATCCAGATTTATTCAGAACCTTTTCAAATTCCAAGGATGAGCAACGCAGACATATTAGGGTACTCTTAACAACACTGAACATCACAAAGACGTACTGTCAGAACACAAACAAAGGTCTTTCAGATTTCAAATGCAAACAGTGCTCTACTTCTTTGACAGTTACACCCAACTCCAACCAAGTGAAGGGCCAAAATGTAAGTTGTGTCCCTATTCCAAATATCTTCAAGTAATAGCCTATAAGGTCGTGTTTTCCATTTGTAACGCTTCTGACACCACTTTATTGTTCAGAATTGTATAACAAATGTTCACATCCTATGTTCAAAGTAAATGAGATTTGATACAGTGAATGAAAATCACTGGCAAATAATACAATAGTCAAAGTGTGCATATTCATTTAACCACTATAAAAAGAAAATGAGGGAAGGGAGTGATTTGAAGTATGCCGGGCAAAGTGGAATTTCAGACCCCAACTCTGCTCCCCCACTCCAACCCTCACTGTAAGTCACTTCCATTTGATTCCATTACTGGAATTGAATTATGCATGCCAATAGGATGTGTTTTTTCAAACTGTCAAACTGGCATATATTCCGCTGCATGTTTTTCCCGAACATTGCTATGCTTTCACCTGACCAATGCATTGCTGAATGGCAGATTATAAACAAACCAGACACCATAATCGTAAAATATAAAATACATTTTTTAAAACACTGAAAATCCATTGAGCCTGTTTTCAGTACCTCCAAAGGCGAAGCTAATCCCCTGCCAGCATGGGAGTTTTGCTGAGGAAGTTAGGAAATAAACACAGGCTGCCTTCTTTCGGTGGGAAGCGCACTGTGTGTGTGTTGATTATGCCTTTCCATTGTTATGAATTGCCTTCAAGTATTTCCTAAATGAATGTTATATTTACTGGCTGAAGCACTCAAGTGTTGCCAGACACCCGCCAAGGTGAAAAACAAGCCACTAAAGACACCAATGCAATTTAGCTTTTCCCTTGCTTTTATTTGGCTTCAGTATCTCAGAAAATGATGATGGACCTTATTAACAACAACTTTAATGAATTGTCTGGGGCCATGTTAAAAAAAATAAAAAATGGGTTCACTTCCATTCTTCACAGTTTATATGACAGACAGGGGGAAATATGACTGATGTTGTCATGTTCAGTGGACTTGGTGAACAACTAAGTACACAACTGGACCATTGGAAGACTTATGTGGCCCATAACTGGCCCCGATTCCCATACTGAGAAGCCAGCGTTCCTTCAAAACTGACTTTTTTAAACAGCCATAAGAGAAAATTGAACAACATTTCGACTTTACCGTTAACTCCTTTGTTGGGAACATCGTTGACGTTGAAGCCTTTGGAGCTGTAGGCAGTGCGAACATCGTTGCAGTTTTTCGACTTTTGCTCCCCCGTGGCCGACGCACAAAACACGACCAGCGTGCTTAGCACACACATCAACAGCAGCGTCTTCATGGTGTCAGTTTTAGACAAATAATAAGAAAACCCAAATAAACAAAAACACCAACAAAAATAAAAGAGAAAATAATCTGATCGTTGAGTGCAAAAAAACCAGCAGTGCTCTAATCTAAGTATGCGCTACACAAATGTTCCTCATGGAGACACGTTGGTTTCCTTCAGATCAACAGCTTCATTGACTCAAGAGAGACGGAGCAAAAATCCAAAATACCAAAAACCTCTGGGAAACGCACACCCTAAATTATTCCCTTCAACGAAGTTGTTCAAGAAAAATGTCGAGTTCCAGGGTCGTCTCAAGACACGTAGAAGAGCCCAAACAAAGTTTTGGAAAAGTTTTCAAAAACTTTTTGCACCGCAGAGAAGAATCACAAAAGATCGCTCGTCCGTTTCGACGACAGCATTCAACATCGGCAGGGAATAAATGACAAAGGGGTCTCGTTCTTTCGTTCCCTTTCTCGCCTGCTGTCCACACGCTTGAAGGCCGTGGTTTTTGCGGGTCGGGGCACTGGACTATAAAATCGTCCGACTACGATCCAAATGCGGACTGGAGGCGCTGGTAGACACGAGACACTCGGGAGAGAGGAGAGTTCCGGGGACAAAGAGAGTGGAAAGCAGCAACACCAGTGCCGGAGTCTGGAACAGGAGCGCCTGAGTTTCCTTGGCTCATTTTTGCAAGACTCGGAAAAAAACTAACTGGTTGAACAGTGACACCCCCCCCCCCCCCGCACCGCAAACACCTCGCGCACCAGGAAGAAACACCAGACAACCAAAATCACTATCACCAGGGACTCTCGTATGACTTCCGGAGTTTGTTATCTGTTCATCCAAATGGATGAGGATAATACAACAAATAACAATTGGAACCATTGGACCAGGAGTTTTTCCTGGCATATAGAGGTGACCTCTTTCTGATTGTGTACGGGCCTGTCTTCTACAATTCTGCTTTCGATTATGTTGGGCCTAAGTGTAGTTTTTCTACATCATCCTTTTGGATTTCCTTTATTAAAATACACTTGTGACACCTGAGATTACTGATAAACCAAAATCACGAATTGTAGACTGACTTTAGAAGTCCTTTCCTTCTGAAAAATCAGAAGTGCTTAATTAGAAGTGGGAAATAAAGATTGTAAAAACAGTGTATTAGCTGTGGCCTTACGATGTATCTTATTTTTAAATGACTCCATTCCTGATATCAGTACAATGACACATTTGTGTTTATAATGAGTTCTTGTTTTATATTCCAGTCTGTGTAAAAGAGAAGTGTTTGGTGAAAGAAAGGTACATCTGAGAACTTTTCATTTTTACTTGTGTTGTCATGTTAAATTAACCCTAAATGTAGTAACTGTGAAAGTAAGTCTTTTCTTATTCGGGAACATAACAGAGCCTCCTTGAGGACCCCTTAAGGGTAGACCTCAGGTGAAAACAAACACATTGTGTTGTGAAAGTTTATCAAATACATACGTAGCCCTTATTTTTCTAAGGGGAGATTTACTCACTTGAAACTGAAGGCCGCTCTTGTCTGCAAGTGTTGTTTCAGTTTAGCTTTTATTATTGAATAGATTGTAGTTTGTTTCGATTCCGTCTCGTGTTCCTGTAACACTGGAGTCAAACTTCTCGAATGCGACTCTTTACACAAACACACTGATCTGGCTGACTAAGCTCTACATATTTGTGTTTTGGTCCAAATACAGGTAGAGCCATGCATTCCATTTAGTCTATGTTCAGACGAAAGAGACCACTGCACAAATGGCTCCAAACAAAAAGTGTCGCACAAAGCATATCAAAACATCATTTAGAATCTAACAAAAATAGCAATGGAATGTAAAATCTCACATTTTCAAGGACTTTTTTATTATTATGCTAATGTTTCCCATGTTTATTTTTAATACTTTGGAGCAGTGGGAGCTCTTTGATTAATCTGTTGTGATGTCTCCAGCTGTAAATCTTTTTTTGCAGCTTGTTACTTACACACAGCAAACAGATGCAGAATTTTCAAACACATGCAACGGTCCAAAAGACATTTCATACAAATCCAAATTCCCCAGATTCTTCAGCGACTAATTCACTGATATCCTTCAACTATGAGCTTGGTCTTAAATGTTAGCTTTGGGGAAAAAAATAACAGCTTGCCTTTTTGTCATTTTCAGCGAGTCCCTTAATTAATATGAATACATGCGTATTAGAAAGTTATATGCCTTCTTTGAAACATGTTTAAACACAGCTGACGCGTGTGTGTGTGTGTGTGTGTGTGTGCGCGTGCGTGCGTGCGTGTGTGTGCACATTCATTGGTTTGGGGGTAGCACTCAGCAAAATGACATTCCTCCTTTTGTGTCCACATTCCTCAGGCGGCTGCATTCATTGCGTGTGACTGTGGCGGCTGCAGAGGAAGCCAAAGGTTGCCGAGTAGCAGGAGGAGGATGCTGGAGCTGTGCGCTTGAAAGAGTGTGGGCCCGTTGCTCTTCTTAATAGACCAACAAAAGGTCCGAAAATGCTCTAGTGCCATGGTAATTAGAAATGAATGAGCTCTGAGCGACAGACATGTCCCTGTACCTTCCATCTAACCGAGGAATTGAAGCAGCCAGTCTGGTTCAAATTGGAATGGACTCGGGATCCAACAGAGAAGGAAGCACCTGCATCATAATGTTATCTCAATTTTATGCAAGGTTTGACAGTCAGTCATGTAGCCCAACCATAAAATACATCTTCTACATATTCATTAGGAGGTAGAAAATGCAACCATTTCTGATAGTCAGCATTTTGCGGCATTCCTGCTGACTAACATCAATTTGTCCTCTCACTCTCATCATACGACCTGTTTCAACATTGCCTCAATGTTACCCTAAGAAAACACATGCACTCTGCATCTCAATAGGCCTGTTTGCCCTTTCCCCGGCCATGCATTAGCATTCAGAAGATAACACCCCCGAAACGGCACCTTGGATAGGCGGCTGTTCTCACTGCAGCCAGCGTTTGCTCATCTCCTCCTAATCAGCCTCTGTTTTCCATGTAAAAAGCTGCTATACAGTTCATGAGAGAATAGCACAGCTAGAGCGCAATTTCATTTTATCTGACCTGCAGCAGGTGGGAAAAGTTACAGTCAAGCACCTAGACGGAGAAAAAGGATTTCCAAATGAGTTTACAATGATTAGTGTGTTTGGGTTTGTTAGCTAAGGGGGTAACCTAATAGTTGAAAGAAAATCAATTAAGACTAATGAACCTTTATAATTGCTGGGGGTTATTTGCATCCGTCCGTCATCTGATAAGTGTATTAGCCTCACAAGAAACTGAGACAAACAAGACGGTTGAATTTGAGCAACACACACACACACACACACACACACACACACACACACACACACACACACACACACACACACACACACACACACACACACACACACACACACACACACACACACACACACACACACACACACACACACACACACACACACTACACACTATCTATCTATCTATCTATCTATCTATCTATCTATATCTATCTATATATATATATATATATATATATATATATATATATATATATATATATATATATATATATATATATATATATAGCACATTTATTACACATAGGATATGTATATGTGTAATAAATGTGCTATTGTATTGTAATGAAAGAAATACACGGCACTGTATAATAAAGTCACTTTATTAATTAACATTTGTGATGGTCATTGATGGCTCTTAACACCTGTTGCTTTCTGACTTGTAAGGTCTGACGAAACTGAGGCATCACATTATCATTCATCATGTTGATGATTGTCATAGCCCTTTCTAGATGGAACTGTTCAATAAAAGGCTGCACATCAACTGCTGAATGGCCTGCTTCTGCTTGTCCTCTTGAAGGCAAATCAAATTCTCTGTGTTGATGACCTCATTATGGTCAGCAGCAAGCTCCTCTATGTCATCTGCATTCACTTCGAGTCCCGTAGGTGCTGGCAAAGATTTTATTACAACAAAAGGCGCGAGTCCGATGATTCCACGGACGCGGAATAAAACATGACAAAAGAAGGCGGGCGGGGCGAATAAAATGGCACGCTCGCGATCGGAAACCGGAAAGCAACAAACTTACGCGATCACGTCTAACAATCACCTCGTGCAAAGCATACTGTTGGATTTGCCAGCACAAGACACAGCGATGGACTTTCGTCGTAATCATGTCACTATATACGTATATACATTTAATTAGTATAAAAATGTATTTTACTTTTTACATTTTCTGTTGTTTCACCTTGCAAATGAACTGTCTGTATTGTGTCAATAGTTGCTTTAGAAAGTGAGTATTGTGGAAAAATCTGGAGTATCCCAGACAAATTGTGAGACTCAACATGTATGATACAGTATATATACATACACACACACATATACCGGATGTAGACATCTCTGGCCTTCAGTGTAGCACGAAACACATTGATAAAAGGTCAGTACACCATCCACGTAGCTCAGGGGTCGGGAACCTATGGCTCGCGAGCCATATATGGCTCTTTTGATGATTGCATATGGCTCGCCGATAAATATTACATATCATAATACATATTGTCGTTTTTTTCGTCGTTCATTTCCCGTTGGGGCTGCAGTTGGCGGAAAGCGCAATTTTGATTGGATGACACTGACCTAGAATGGCCGAAAGCGCCATGTTAATTGGATGATAGTGGCCGTCATGTTGAAACAGGTAAACGGCCCTTTAAATGAGCCCAACTTGTGCACTTCAGCGTGAATGCACCGGAGAATTAGAGGAGCGAAAATGTTCTGATTCTAATTTGCAATGAAACAATACCATCGATGAAACAGTCGAATGTCAGTGACATTTTAACAAGCCCCATGTTAACGTTAGCATCGACATACTTCTGCGAGATGTAGATTGCAGATAGCAAGTGTGGAAGCTTATGAGCCGTGTGCAGGCTAGCTAGCAGTAACTTCGCCTCTGGACCGGCAAATTGAATTTCATTCCGATTGTTTTCCTCTATTTTTACCAAACACGAGGAACGGAAAACCATTAATGTTAACGGTGAGTACTATCACAAAGTTATTTTCAATAATACATTCTGATATTTTGTTGAAAAGTGGCCGCGCGTGCGTGTGTGTGTGCGCGCGCGCACGCGAGCGTTTGTATGTGCGCGCGCGTGCGTGTGGCTCTCACTGAAAAACATTTCTAAATATTTTACTTTTATGGCTCTCTTAGTCAAAAAGGTTCCCGACCCCTGACGTAGCTTCTCAAATGTGACAAAATTTGAATGTTTGCCTTTGATGAATAACAAGGTATTTGAAATGGTCATAATTATTTACAAAGTTGTCAATATGTGAATTGTCCTCAAAATTAATTGGGGACATGTTATCAAGAAAACCTAGCCATCTTCAAACATCCAAGTAGATGTACTGAAAAACTGTGGCGAAACACAGTCATTAGAAAATAAACAAACAAACAAACAAATAAATAAATAAATACATAAAAAAATTCCATGTAAATATTTATATACAATTCCTACTTAACACCACATTAAATACTGTAATATATTTTGCAGAAGTTTTTCTCAATCCACCCCGTGGCCTATCAAATTTGTTAAGATTGCAAATGAACATATTTTATTCAACATAGAACCATCGCAGAGAAACGTACACAGTAGTCTGTAGCAGGACACATACTGTACATATATGCTGAGGCCTTGACTACCTTTGTGATGGGTTGGCAAGAGAAACTGGTCCAAAATTATTTGCCTATTTCTAAGACATAAACAACAGAGAATTATATGAGACATTTTGTGGCATTTGGTGATTGTGTGGGTTATTACCTGTCAAGGCTAGTAGGAGGTGGGGTTTATTCACGTCCATTCGTCTAATGCTTGCAGGGCAGTAATTCAGTGCAGGCAAGGACAGAGAGCATTTGAGAACATGTCCTCATGCCTCCCATCTCCACTTGCTGGTCAATGACAGTCCTCAGTATTAAGGGGTAACTTCGATATCAGAATCTGAGTGGGGATCCTGCAATACTCTCATTCGTTAATCATGGGAGATGCAGAGAAAACGGATTCCTTACTTACGTAAGAATAAAAGTTTCTTAGTTGTGTGTAAAAACAATCCACAGTTGAAGTGAACCCAGCATTGTCTGATTAATGCTCATACTTTTGAGTCTTTTTCGGAACCGTGACTTTGAAACTATAATGTTGAAAATGGTTTATTTTGTTCTACAGAGTTTGAAGCGTGTGCAAATGTGTGCAGAGCATATGGTCAGTGGTGACAAAGAAGAAGGAAACACAGACTGACAGGGACCACCAGGACCATGTAGACGCTCTCCAGGGCAGTCCCAGGTGAAGGGATGTGTCCAACTGCCGCTGTGGCCAATCGGGGTGTCAGAAGCTGCTCCTGGAAGGTGAAGTCATCCATTGCCAGGTTATCGGCGAGATCTGAGAGGGGTGGAGATGAAAAATAGGGATATGGCAAGAAGGAAAGGATGAAGACATTGGGACCTTATATTGTCACAGAGCTAAAAACCGTGTGGGATATCAGTCTTCTTTCCATATGATGCCTTGCACAGCTGAACCAACAATGCTAAACTAGTAGATTGACGTGTAATTGTAGACACAAACAGCATCGCAATGCATTTTTCACTTCAAGTGTTGAGAATTGTGAACCAAAGTGGTGTGATGATACAAGGCTGAAACGGTTGCCTCATACCAAGCCTCAAAAGTGTGATGTTTTTTTTCACGTATTGAGGAACTGTCTGAGAAGAGAGCCATGTATCTCACAGTTCCATATTTCCATGGACATATTTATACCAGTATGCAACATAATTGAGGGAAAGCAAAGACCACTCTACTGTTTGCTTGAGACTGTTGAACTGTGTGCTTGTGTTGTTTTGGAGTTAGGAAATTTTATTGATAAAGCAGACATCACGCATGCTCATAATTTCTTTCTAGATCTCGGTAGATATCTAAAAGGACATCTACCATGTTCACTTTGACCTTATTATTGGTGCAAGAAAGGGAGTATACAGGAAGTATATTCATGTTTTGAATGCTGTCCTTTAACAGTACACTTCCTCCTGTCCCCTCACATTTTAAGAACGATGCAAACCTTAAAGGACAACTCACGCCTCCGGACAAGATGTGTACATAACTTGTAAAATGGCTTCAAATGACTTCTACTGAGCGTATTTTAAAATGATTCCACGGCATATAGCTATATTTTACATTTTAAGACTCGCGCTGAATATTCAGGAAGTCTTGTTTTCGAGTTGATTACGATCCCCTACGTGACGTCACATTTGGAACGCCCCTGACCGAGAAAATTACACACAATGCATTTTGCGGTACTTTGTTTGGTCTGAAAACTTCGTGTTGATCCGTGTTGATGGCGAAATAAGAAGGAAACACATAAATAACGCGATGGTGAATCGTGTGTTGCACCAAGACTACCATTTGATATTTGCTGACACAAATTCCCAGCAGACAAATCAGCCCATTTCCAACGGAGCTGAGGCGCCATCTTGTGCATTTTCTGGGACTCTACATTGCTGTCATTGACGGCTCGAATTGATATGGGAGGACTCCTTTAATCGATTGCAAACATTGATGCTTTCCTCTTCAGAACTATTTGAATCATATTCATAACTGGATGAGTAAGAAGAAAGCATCTTCTCCGAATCTGAACTCCGTGAGCCCATTGTTTTGTTTCTCGAGCAAGGCAAGACGACTTGGCGTGATGTCACGAACTGGGGGCGGGACTTTCTGAAAATCCCCAGTTTCGAGCTGATTTGTGGCAGATTTTGGACACTTTAAGTCATTTTTATTGGTGTTTTGCAGTTGACTCAAAATATCAGCCTGTGTGTTTTGGGTATTTTAGATGCTGTAAAACCTTTTTCTGATGTCAGTTAAGAAACAAAAAAAAATGGTGTCGGTTGTCCTTTAAATTAAGCAAAGAGGACACTGAAGCAAAAGTGGAAGAAGCAGAAAAACGGCAACATATTTCAGATTTTTAGGGCATCTTTAAGAACTATCAACTACATTTTCCCTTCATAAAAACATACAATTGGAGTATTTACACATATTGCTGCCAGCCCAACTCGAGATTCAGGCAATTCTCACTTTGTAACTCATCCCAGGTGTTATTATTCCACAGTGGGAGTGTTGTTTGACTCTATTTAGGATTCTAAGAGCTGTATTAAATGTATGATTTATATTTCAGATCCATACATTACTCCTCTGCTCACGTACCACACTTTTCCGTGTCCATCTGTTGTGCATGCTGCAGGGATTTAGTCACCTGCTTCTGCGCTCTTACTCACAGCTGCCTCATCGCTCCGTATCCACAGCTGTGCTCTCCGATTGACACTGAGCAGAAGCCTTCTCAACCGTGCACATGCGTGTATGTTTGTGTACGTGTGGGAGGGCGGGAGAGAGAATCACTGACTATATTTCCTCCGCTTTGTCTGGCGAGAAGCTATGAAGGAGACTGGAATAAGAAGGTTAAGTTATGAGAGGCTATCAGTAATGAGTCGCCCATGCCAAAGATGAGGTAGTGCCAAATGGACATGCATACGCTATCACATCTGTGCTCAAAGAATAACGCAAAGTTCCAAGCAGATTAAAATGTCTAATTTGATCTGCTGCATGGGAGGACCGGTTGTCACGTAATCACTGTGCAATCGGAGAAAGCAGTTAGAAACAGATTCAAAATGCCCTCCTTGAACACATGAGAGGGTCGTTCCTTCATGCTCCTGCTGTTTGCGGCCAGTCTTTCAACAGTGGAAAGGCACGGTTTCATAAAACCCCAAAGTTTGAAATGGCACTACCTCTGAATTTCATTGGAGTTACGACATCATCTCCACATGGGCCAGAGGGACAATTAACTTTTAGTTTCTTCCTGTGTGCTTTCCCCCCATTTCCTTTTGACATGGCATCGGGCAGACATTCACTGACAATGTGAACGAACAATTTGTCACTGGCGATCACAGTGCATCGTAATGCCGAACCAATAAAGCCCAAAGTGAAATTCAATACCACTCACATATCCCGTGGATAAAGAGGAGGGCAGAAGCAAATGGGTTTGTTGGAAGAAAAAAAATCTCCAGTGAGGAAGCATTATGTTTGATTGCCAAACATTTGCAAGTGTGTGCGTAAAGTGAAAATAATTCCATCTCTTTGCTAGTTTAAACACGTGAGCAAGACCACAGAGGGGCCTTGTTCTGCAAGCTCTAAAATGACTCCAAGGGGACAGAACACAACACTAACTTAAATCACCTAAAAGTCGAACGCAAAGTCACCGAGAACAATGTCCTGATATAACTAGTGATCGACACTTGTGCCTGTGTATTACAACATATAGAAAGAGTGAAAGAGAATCATTTCGGGCAGGAGTCAGCACAGTAGGCATAGAGTGAAAAATAGTCAGACAGATGGATATAGAGAGAGCCAGAAAAGATTCACAATCTTGTCAAATGTCGTCTTTCATTTGAGCAAAACAGTCTCCTCCCTCCCTCATTCACAACCACCCAAACCCTCCATTTTGTTGTTGTTGTTTTTTTTTCAATTTAAAGTTCATTCTGATTTCACAGGTGCATACAGTCAACAAAAAGAAAAAAATGCATACAACTCACTTCTACGTCCATTAATACTCTGGAGTAGTTCCATCTTAAAATAACCAAAACTAGGTGCAACTGTGTAACCATTTTTATGATATAATGACCAAACCCTCCATTTTGAGACCCTCACGCCATCAAGGGCACCACGACCTTACTGGTGTACACCTCACTCGTTTTATTGTGGCCATTTGAGCTCATATTACAAGCCGGGAGAGAGGTCAGCAGTACACCCATCGATTGGTGACGCTCTGGTTAAAGATGGCTGTGAATGAGCCAGACACTTCACATGCAAGTCAACACCCGCCGATGCGTTTAAGCTCCAACTTCATGTTGTCTTAAGACACAGGTCCCCATGAGAGGGACAGGTCAGGGAATTGCGGTCTTCAGGGGTGAGCGGATGTTTGTTTGGATCCCCGGAGCGGGTCGAAGAGTGGCGGAGTTTCTGTATACACATGCGTCTATGCATGTGGACTCGTGGTGGTCTGTCTGTGCAAAAGGAAAGGAAATGGGGGTAAAAGGGGATGGGAGACTGGACTTTGGAGTTTGGAGCATTTCTTGTACAGTGTGTAGTTTTTGCAATGAGCATGGCCTCCAAAAACAGCAACGTGCGGTGAAAATCTACTTTTAGTCACGCAGTCAAACGCAGTCAGATTGAGAATTCATTTTGGGAGACAGGACATCATAAACAGGTTCCAAGAAATCAAGCCTGTCTCTGTTTTGCGATGTTACCATGTGCGGTAGAAAAGGAGTTTTATGATGTATAAAGTTCATGTTTATCACACATTTTCTACAAAGTTTGGACTATATTAGAAATAACACTTCAGCTTTACATCAGCGTTACAGTCGTCTGCCATTTTGTTGTTAGAAGAAAGGGCTCGTTCGCGAACGACACATCACTCATTGAGGCAGCTCCGTGTATGAAAAAAGTTTGTATTCTAAGGTAAAATTGTCATAAATTTAACGTTTGTAAACCGAAAAGTTCGTAAGCCAAGGGGTTCGCAAACCGAGGTATCACTGTATTGTCTTTCTACACGTGTTTTTCGCGGTTTGTGTTTAACTTGCCATTGCTCAAAATGATTTGAATATAAATAATTGCTTTGTTTGCAATGTGACTCAGGTTTGTATTTCTTCAATGATTACGATGTTAATATGCATGGGAAGAAGACTTCTGACTTCACTGAATCAATACAATAAAGAAATAAAATAAAACAAGAAGGATTTTTATGGGCTATAACAGTAATGGAAGTTTAACTTTAAAATATAAATGATTGATATTTATGGCTACAACGTTCCAACAACAGTTACTGCAACAAAGCAAGGAAGTTTGCTCCAAAACAATTTGATGAGTTGTGTTTCCACATATCCTTAAGTTGAGACAACTTGCACCGCAAACTCTTATTTCTTTGTTGTGAAATACGAGGTGCCAATTTTCACAACAGCAACATTTTAACAGGCAATAAATAAAATATAAAGCAATAAAAGTAAAAATAGTATTGTTGAATTGCCCAACTTTAAATTTTGTTGCCTTTGATTTTTTTTTACCGTTTCCACATATGTGATTACAAAAAAATTTGTCTCTGACTAAACGTCAGCCCTTAGACTCTCATTCACCTACTGAGAGATGTTGTGCAGTACTCTTATAGAGAGCACACTTGAGAATCGACCTCTTTCTCTCCTGCTTATCTTATTTAAGGAGTCCATCACAGTTTAGAGAGAGGTGGGGTATATATTGAACTGATCGGCAACCAATCACAAAAATAAAACTGTCTTTGGGAGGATGTGTTTGGTTGAACTACAATCTTGTTCTCTCTTCTCATTCTCTTCGTATCATAACGCTGCTTGTCACACATACCAAAGACAAAGCAAAACACACAGCTCTGCCTCTATTTTCGTGCCCGGCACATGTCTAGCACAAAGCAGTGTCTAATTGTGTGCACCTGGTGGAGTGTTTTCCATTTGGTATTTTCGCAGGCGAGTGCAGTTAGCGTTTGCACCGTTGTGGACGTGAACACAGCCTACAAGCTTCCTGGTCAACGGGCGTGGCTCCTTTCATTGCCTTTCAAATCATAGTGCAAGAGGTGCAAAGTCTTCGATGATGCAGATGCAAAAGCTGAAACAGACTCTCTGGAGTCCAAGATCAACCCATGCAAAGTAAAATGCAAGCAGACCTCCCACGGCCGGGGGCTGTAAAGTTAGCCAGGGCTATCACAGATCACCGCTGTGATCTGTTCCAACCCCGATTGTTTGCGTCCTGGTGTGACCAATGCATCCCGATGTTACCAGCTGCTATTTCATCTGACGAATGTTCACCTGGTAGTTGTGTTTTCCTGACAATATTATTCCACTCCAAGTTTTATGATCTCTGCTCTTTAAATTTAAATTACTTACAGCGAGTGTATTGTAATATATATTTCTCAAGTACGGCTTAATTCATTTTAATAAAGGTGAATATTGGCAGATGACATGATTGTTACAACCTCTCGGGTGAGTGTGTACTTTCATGGTCCAGTACAATTTATTCAGTACATGTGCACTATGCACAAAGGCTTTTTGGGTTAGATAGGTATGTGGAATGTTAAGTCTCCAAACACAGGTGCTTCTTATGAAATTGGAGAGATGGTTTAGATTGCTGCTACATTGGCAGACATTGTGTGTGCACATAACACGCCAAATCGGGTCAAATTTGATCTTGGTTCTCAACGAGAATTAACATCTTAGATGAGGCAAATATTTGATCTTTTAGTTGATAGCAACAAAACAAAGCCAATGTTACACTCAGCAAATTTGGAATGTCTCCCCCACCTCTCTCTCTTGATAGACTCCTTGATCATGGAAATCAAACTCAATGAGAGGACCATACTCCTGCACAAAAATGATAGGAGCTCTATGTGTCATCTGATGGTGGATGTGTGTGCGATTATGGTGGGCTGGGGCTAAACCGATAAGGCAGTGGAATGTGATTACTGGCTTGTGATGCATCACCCTGGTCATCTTATACTGCCTCTCTGACTTGACCTAAGTAATTTGTCTCATGGTACTGCTGACAAAGAGCTGAGAATCTACTGAGGGAGCTGTGCAGGATGCTTCTGTCTGTGGAATGTGACCGTCTGCCTCCACACCCACAGGCTGACCACAGGGGTGATCGGAGGGACTGGGAATGCTCGGCCAATACAAACGGAACAAACCAAGCAGGCCGTGCATTGGACCCATGGGACAGCACTACTCTGAGTGGCCCTGGTCTCTCAACCTCCAAAACACTCTCAGTTATGATGTGACGGAATAAGGCGAATAGGTGAAGTCCTGTGAATAGATGATGACGTTATCTCATGGAACTTAGAAATGTACAAGAAAAAGCTCCTGTTTGGGAATGTCTGTTTTTTGTTCGACACACTGCTTTAACCATGACATTGGTTGACAAACACAAGTCAACACCTTCTAATTATCAGTCAGGGAAGTTGCTGTGTGTGTGAATATGAGACAGTTGTTGCAAAATTGGCCTCTCGCTGCACTGTGCAGTACAATGATGCTCACCGATGTCCTGTTTTTCATCAGTGAAACAAAGAAATTAGAAATTGAAAGAGTTGGAAAAGAAATACAAACTGGAAAAAGGGTCTTACATTTCAAATGAAAAAAAAATCCTTTTACAGTTGTCAAGGAGGAAAGTGTGTGAGCAAACGTGAGGTAAAAACTACAACAAATCAAGCGCACAAAGACTTGATTCTGTGCGAAAGGCATGGCAAGGGGCTCGTTCAGGGTAGGGAGCTCTGTGCTCACAGAAAACTCCAGTAACCTTGTAGAACTCAGTTTGCTACTGTTGTAGTGTCTGAGAGGGACTGGAGGGACTATGAGAAACGACGTTGTAATGGGGGTGAGAAGGATAGAGGCACACAGAACCAGAGAGTGTATTGGCTATGCAATAAGCAGTCAAGTGGATGAGTATGTAACCCGTTGCCTGAAGGAACTGCTGGCCAAAGAGGTTTTGGATTGGATTGGATTGGATTGGATATGCCTTTATTCGTCTCACAGTGGAGCACATTTGAGGAACATATTCTTAGGATGCTATCTTTATCATCCAATAATGAGTGAGGCTGGTTTCCCACAGAGATATTTACATATCTCCACAAACGTCAGTCCAGAAAGAGAACACAAGCTGGCCGTTTTGGAACATATGTTTTATGCCTGCAAACAAACATGCACAGCTCTCTTTGCATTCATGCCCGGTGAAAGGCAGACTAGAATTATGACAATGAGGCACAATTTGGCTGCACACACAGAGATCCAGTTGAGTGTTTTCACTGACTATTTGGAGCTGGTTCCAGTGGTCAGCCTGTGGTTTTATGCAACAGTTCAACGGCGATTGACAGGAGTGCTCCTGCAATGCTTACGGAATTATATTGAAGAATGAACAGCATAAGCAAAAGCAAAGACCGTTTGGAAAGAGAAACGTCTACGTGTGTAGATGGACAATTTCGGAGATTGATGTGAGAGCTGGGGGTTAATGTGTAACATGTACAGGTTTCAAAAAGTTCCTTTGGAGATTCTCACAAAATGGCTGCAGTGTGTTAATGTCCCAGCAAGCAACGGAGCAGTGAACTCGAGAATGGACCCGCTGTGTGCAGTGTGTTTGTGGACTGTGGCTGAGCTGATGGACACAACCCAGGAATGGGCCTGGAATCAATTTAGAGTGTCCAAAAGTGCCTGTTAATGTAAATAAAGCTCTTGAACAAACAAACGCTTTTCCAAAAGGCACACACAAACAGAAATATGCATAAAGCCTACAAAATGAATCAATCGTTGGTGGGCCCCCTTCATGAAAATGATGAGAATCCAGTCAGATCTGTGCTTGTTTCCACGGAAATTCAAAACAGTGCTCCCCTTCTGGTCTTTCAATAATCTGAAGGATTTTATCCCTGGAATCATATGAAAAGGCGGCACTGCAGAAAACCAGCAAGCGTCCAATAAGAGGGTACTCCTGTACTCCTGTCCTCACTTTTCTCCATACTCCTGTTAAAAGGGCACACACACACACACACACACACACACACACACACACACACACACACACACACACACACACACACACGCACGCACACGCACTTCCACACATACCTGGGAACACACTGCTTCTAGTAAGAACCAGAGAACACCATTGCGACCTGCCGAGCCTATTTGCACAGATGCTGGCAAACGTCATCATTTTTGCATGAGGTGTGGAGGAGGGAAGGACGGAGCTGGATTGGCTGACTTAACAGAGGTTGCTTATGAGCTGACCAAGTCGGGTCTTAGGGTGGTGGCTGCAATCTCCCCTGGGAAAACCAATTGCTGGCCAATGTCAACCCGCATCTTCCAATCCCGGGCCCTGGATAGCTGTCCAACCTCTAGTTTTGCAGGAGGACGGTTGAGCTTTTCCTCTCCCTCTCGGATAAAAGTCAATGGTGCTGAGCTGGAAGTGGTGGGTCTCATGGGCAAGGAGTTGATGGTATTCCTCATGGTCACAAGGACAACTGCCAAACTCTTCAGGACCTGGTTGTGCCTCCAGGTGTAGCGGCCTTGTGTGAGGCTGGTCTTACAACCGGTCAGTATGTGTTTGAAAGTTCCTGGAGTTGGACAGAGGTCACAGGTTGGATCTTCGCCATACCATTGGTGGAGATTATTTGGAGATGGGAGCACATTATTGACAGCTGATGATGAAGCTGATGTTGCTTGCCTCCATTTCCCAGAGATCCCTCCAGCTGAGCTTTCGTTTCTCCAGGCCTTCCCACCTCTTCCATTGTCCCCGCTTGGCAAGAGAGACAGCCTTCGCAGTTCTTTCAGCTTCCTCTTGGCGGCGCAGCTCTTCCATCACCATTTTCCTTCTTTCCGATGTTGAGGCCTTACGCCAAGATGGTTTATTTGTAAGGCCAAAGCCCCCTCTTCCTAGCTGGACGTGTCCCACAATGTCGCTGTACCTTAGGGCTGCTGTGGCCTGCTGCACCGCGATGGATGGCGTCCATTACCGTCCAGTTGATAGGGGGGGTGCAGCTTGACTGATCTTCCGGTCTCTGGAGTCTGTAAGGGTCATTGGAAGTCTCACTTTAGAGCACTTGTACTCTTCGGTGAGGCTTGTGATTGGAAGCTCAAGGACCCCTTTGCCATAGAGGCTGATGTTGGACAGACAGCGTGGAACACCAAGCCATCTTTTTACATATCTAGTGATGGCTCGCTCCATCTTCTCCACCGTTGAGAGTGGGACCTCATAGACTGTAAGTGGCCACATTACCCGAGGGAGAAGTCCAAACTGCAGACACCAGAGCTTGAGCTTCCCTGGCAGTGGAGTCTTGTTGATGTTTTCCAGACTTTTGCTGATGTCCTGCTTTAGTTGCTGCACTTGATCTTGCATTGTACCATTATATATATATATATATATATATATATATATATATATATATATATATATATATATATATATATATATATATATATATATATATATATATACCTCCTCCACATCATTGTCTAACACAGGGGTGGGCAAACTTTTTGACTCGCGGGCCACAATGGGTTCTACAATTTGACGGAGGGGCCGGGCCAGGAGCATTTGGAGGGAATGTTTGGGCCAGATATACGTAAGCATTAAAGGACAACAGACGTCTCTGGACAAGTTGTGTCCATAATTTGTCAAATCGTTTCAAATGACTTCTATTGAGTGTATTTTACAAAGATTCCACCGCATATAGCTATATTTTACGTTTTAAGACTCGCGCTGAATATTCCGGAAGACTTGTTTTTGAGTTGGTGACGAGTCGTCACGTCACTGAAGGAACGCCCCTGACCGAGAAAGGACACACTGTAGCAGTCCTTTGATCACGCAATGTATTTTGCGGTACTTTATTTGGTCTGAAAACTTCGTGTTGATCCGTGTTGTTGGCGAAATTAGAAGAAAAAGACAAATAACGCGATGGTGAATCCTTGTGTGTTCTAACAAAAATGTTGAGCCATTTCCACACGGAAGATTGTCGCCATCTTCTGCCTTTTTTGGGTGCGACATCCCCCCCCCCTGATGCCTCAAAATGACACGGAATAAATTCTTTAATCGATTGCAAACATGTATGCTTTCCTCTTCAGAACTATTTGAATCATATTCATAACTGGATGAGTAACAAGAAAGCATTTTCTCTGAATCTGAAGCCATTGTTTTGATTCTCCAGCAATGCAAGACGTCTTGGCGTGACACCACGAACAAGGGGGCGGGACCTTCTAAAACTGGCCACTTCCGGTTTCGATTTTTTTTAGGTCATTTTTATTGGTGTTTTTCATTTGACTAAAAATATCATACTGCATGTTTTGGGTATTTTAGATGCTATAAAACATTTTTCTGTCAGTTAGGAAACAAAAAAGTGATGTCGGTTGTCCTTTAAATCTAGTGTGTGCAAACCTCATAGCACAGTAAGAACACTACAACCCAATTTGGATTGGATTTGCCTTTATTAGTCTCGCAGTGTAGAAATTTACACTTCACATCAGCAAAGGGATGAAAGGGATGTTTTTTGATTTATTTATTAACAGTTTTTCAAATGTGAAAAAAAGCCCTTATCAGTTCATAAATTTGTCTCAAGGAATATGCAAGATATGGCATTTACATACTATTTTGCAGATACTGGGAGGAGGAAATGTAAATAGATTAAAATAATATACGCACTGGGATTTATCAAGATTTTAATAACTTTCAATCGAAAGTAGAAAGTTAAAGAAATCAACATTTATTGAAAAAAGGAATCACATTCAACATTCAATACATATTGTTACACAACGAAATACTCAAGCTCAATAATATACTACTTGTGTTAAACTCCGCAAAATCATGGATGGAGTGTCCTGACCGCGCACTCGACAAACTCGCCACGGACGCCCTCGCTCGCCTTCATGCGCAAACAGTACACATGTATCGTTGCCAAGCACACAAACATAGGCTACCTACAGTTGAAATTTGCATACTCGGCACAGCAGCCAATCAGAAGCTTGCTTCCTGCTTCGGACTTTCCCAAGAAAGCTTGGGAAAGTCCGAAGCAAAGTCGTGCGTTTGCATATCATTTTCCAAAGTAGATGCACAGAACCTTAGCCCCAGAAGAAAGATTCAAAAGAAGCTAACAAAATTTGTGTCGCTATAAAAAGTAAATTTACATTAAACCGTGACTGTAAATTGTACTTGAGACTTATGAAAGGCGCTCAGTGACCCGTAGGAGACAACACATTGTGCACAAAGACTGCAAAAGACAACTGCAATAAAACCTTCGACCACGGATATTTTCCGTAAATTAAGCAACGTAGCCTTAATTTAAGAAAAACCTATATACTTTATGACAATGTTGTTTTGCGATTTCTCGTCTTTCTTTATGGCCGGGCAGGCAACTTTTCAGAGTTGTCTGACTTGTCCGCTAACATTTTCACACTATCAGACACTGTTTTTACTATAATTTGGCCAAATTCGGCGGGCCGGATTAAAAAGCCGAACGGGCCGTATGTGGCCCGCGGGCCGTAGTTTGCCCATGTCTGGTCTAACATGTCTCCTCCTCATGTGCTGCATGCGTGGCCACCACATGGAGAAAACCTTGCACTCAGAAAGCATGCTCAGGTGTTATAGCTAATGTAATCAGCTGAAGAACATCATATCCTGAAAGTACAAAGACAGCAAACAGAGTGGATATAACATGAGCCAGTGTCTGGAATATGGCTGCTCTGATGAAAACGTGGTAAACGCCGTGTGACTCACCTATCAGGTGCCGAGAGTCAAAGGTCACAGCTGCAGCTAATTTACATGCCAGGTTCTCGCACTGGCAATGTGTATGGGTGTTAATTTGACCCACATCCAGAGCGCACAATGTTTACATCCCCAGTGTATCAACTGAAAGTTATCAAAGATATTTTTTTTTGGTCACACTGTGCTCTTCTCTTGCAATCACTCCCAACATTCTTTTTTCTTCTCCACATAGTTTGATATGATGGCAATACAGTATTTCCACTTTGGAATTTGAGAACTTGAGGTTTTAATGAAACGCTCTGAAGCTTCCAGAAGAACAGCTTTGCTTTGGGGTACAGTATTCAAAACGGCCGAGCGTCTGAGTGCACAGTTATTACAAGACCTCTATTCACGTGGCTCCTGCTGAGAACATTGAGTTACATTGCGTATTCAGACAGTGCCCTGGCTTGCTTGGCTGTAAACCAATCAACTCTTATGAAGTACATTTTTTTTTATTCTTTCTGTATACTATTCATGAATAGTTCCAGGTTTCCAGTATTTTAAAGAGATTGCTCAACCATAGGTTAAAAAAATACAGGTTACCACACATAAAAAAGAAAAAGAAAAAAAATCAAAGCATACATGAGAAGCCAATTTGTAAAGCTATTTAACAGTCTCAAAACCAACCCAGTTGATGGGAAAAAAATGAAATGATTATTGGAAAATAATGCCGTAATATCATAACTTCCACAATATGAAAGTTTGAGTTGGTTCCTGATCTCATTCAGGGATTGTTTTCTTCCTACAGCTATTATTGATTGTAATTTTTTGGGCACCAATAGGTTTTTGTCTGATGAGAGTGGCCCTAATAAGGCTTTGTACAAGAAAATAACCTTTCTTTGCAGGCATTCCGTTTTTACCCATTTTACTTTTGTCCAAAGACATAACTTGCATTTCATTTGACCTTGACTGGTGTCATGAGCGATGCAATTCTTATGCACTCTTGCCATTCTCCACCTCCAAAAAAAGTGTACATTTAGAGGCCAAAACAACAAAGAAAGAGTTTGAGGCCAGTGATGAAAGCATAAAAACTCATGTGAGCCCTCATCAACATCCCCACACCAATACAGAGATAGACAAATACTTATTGCGCAGTATCAACATGTGGTGAAGGTGATGCACAGAAATGTTCCAACTTCGACTCAACTCCCGAGGCAGATGAAGTAGGCACTAGTTCACCGTATTGCCACCCTCGATAACTCCCCCCAAAAATGCCTCAAATCATTTAGCAGTTCCGTAGCACAAAGCACACCAGGGAATGACACATCAGCAGAGGTCACAGTAAAAACTGATTTGTGCTGGGTTGTTGGTAACGGGTCGGGGGGCAGGGCAGTGGTAGGGGTGTCCTTCTCCTGGAATAGCTCTCCTGCCCTGGAATGTTTTGGGGAATGTTCGGCAAGAGGAATGATTGGTCAGGAGGGTAACTGTGTGTGTATTTGTGCGTGTGTGTGTGTAGCAAAGGCAATCCGTCAGTTATGGAATCTGTGGTGAGAGTAAGTGGGGACAGATCAACCAATCAACCATTACGTTTGGGTGCATCTGCTGCGTTTGAAGGTTGAAAACGAACCATGCGAGCATCTCTACCCCGCATCGGACCTCCTAGCACCTGATTGTTGTGGCTTCTATCACCTCTCTGTTTTGAGTGTTTGTCTGTGTCATGTACTTTGGGAAAGTGGGTCTGACTTGTCCATTTGAGTGCCCTACAGCTCAGACGTCCAGCCCATTAGCCCTCATACTCTGTAGGTTGACCTTTGAACCTAAATCCCCCACCCCTGTATTTTACCAAACAGCCTGAGAGGTCATGCAAGGTCAGCATTTTGATGGGTCATTGCAGGCTATCAGCCGCTATCTGTGTCTGCAAATGAGTGGTGACTTTCCAAGGTCTGCAAACATTCCTAGCTTACATGCAGAGGGGGCCTAAACAGCCTGGGGACAATCACAAAATTGAAATCCCAACATTTAACATTTTAAGGTTTCTACTGTTGTTGAGATTAAAAATGTTACACACAACAGATGTCTGTAAGAAGGCTCAAGGGAGCTTCAATGGTAGCTTTGCTTCTGTAGCTTTCATGTCCCTCTGACTTAACCTTCAGCAGCTTGTAAAAAAATAAGACACAGTTTGATGTGAGAAATGGAAGTGAGATATTAGAGTCCTGAAGAGATGGCCTGAGTCTCTCACGGCCAAGTCCGCTGGAAGTGACGGCACTCCTGGATTCCCATGTCAAGCATTGCTCCTGACTGTTGCACCCTGCCTAGAAAAACCCAAATCTCTAGCATAACATCCCAAAAGGCGGACTACTGCCTTAGCCCTGTTTGCTCAGCTGCACTGGCTTGGTGTCGGCCTATTGGGCTCCCCAGTTCCCGCTCCCCAGCAGTTTTCTCCCTCTTTTTCTGTTTGGTTTCTTTTCTGAAAGCGGTTTGCAGCCTCAGTCGTTCTTTGTTTGGTCCCAGCACAGCCCGTCTGACCATTTTAACTGACAGCATTGAGGTCAAGAGGTTGAGTCGAGGCGGCTACCTGAGGAAGTCTCACGTCTACCGATTAATAGTGTCACCTTGGTGTCAAGATGTACAGTCGTCATGTAAACACCTCTGCTTGTGTTTCGACTCTTCTCACTTTGACTCACTGCAGCGGGAAACTTGCCGTGTGCTAACCAGTCTGGGCAAAACTCTGTAGCTTGATCAATTATTTTAGAGCCAGTGACCGCCATGTTCTCGCAGTGTCTCATAAATTCAAGCCTGTGTCTACTAAAATGAGAACAAACCATTAATGTTACCTTTGTTGAGCAGCCGAGTTCAGACTTGTGATTGACAGTCGGAGAGAGAGCGATTGTGCACACCATGGTGTCCATGTCTGCTTTGGCTCAGAATAGTCTCACCAAACTGGGATCGAAACAGAACATCATACCACCGTACCAACCGCTCACCAGAACATTGTGAAACCCACCAACGACTGCCAATTCATGCCGCGAGTGCTCGTATCCAGCAGTTTCAGGTCAGGAAACATCAGGTTTTTCTCACAGCTCTGGGTGCCCAAAGCGTATTAACAGGGACACAAATGTTAACTGTATTTTTAAGTTTACAGTAATGTTTGAATATCTTTGTAACAAATCAATTTTGGGGGATTAAACCTTGTGGCATATTTTTGCTAACTTTAAACTTGAAATAGACACAATTGCAGTATAATCGCTGATAGACCAATGTATTTGTTTAAATAGATTGACTTTATTCAATCATGCACAATCTCTTCGGTATCCCATTTAATCGTGGGTATCCACGAAATGGCTTTGGTCTGGGCTTTTCAAAATCAACAAAATGTACAACACATTGAAAGAATGAATTGGAACAACACAACAATAATGGGTGAGGTGATTGAATTTGAGTTAGGAATTGGTACGACTCAAGGCAACAAAAAGGTAAACTATTGTTTCCCAGACTAAATACAGCATGAGTGTTTACTTTTGTTATTTGAAACTGTGTCTCCCAAAGTATGACGATGACAGGCTGGTTAAGAGGCAGTTTGATCAATGAGCGACCAGAGCTCGTTTACACCACCCATACGGTATTGCATATGGCTGACCAGGTGGAAACAATACTTCATTGTACCTAATATTACCAGCTTTTGTACAGCTCTGGTAAGTCGAGCGGGTATCCCGCAATGAACAAAAAAGGTAATATATAAATGAACCCATCTAACCTGCAAAGACGCGCAAACGTTTGCGTCGTGGTGGTGGTCCCAGGCCCGACACGCCAGTGCATTCGTCCTCATCATCACAGTCGCCGCTTGGGAATCCCTCGTTGCCTTCATTGCTCCACTCGACCACCCCACCTGTGCGGGTCCGGGCCCTCCACCGTTTTTCAGATACCGTTACATGGCGCAGCAACTGTGGAAGGTCGAAAAAGTGGTGAAGCCAATCTGATCGTGTTTACATGTGGTGATTGTTTCATATTTTGTACTTGGATTAATTGTAGTTTCTTTTTTTCAACGGATGATGAACTAAAAATACTTTACGGCATTCACAGAAGAAAGAAAAAGGATTCATTCCCTGTAGGTGTACGGCTTGTCAAAGTGGTTGGCCACAGACTGGCATGTGGTGGCCATTGCCATAGATGGCCCTCTGTAGCACTGCCGTTGCACCAACACCCATTTTCAAAAGTGCTAGTCCTCCTCAGTGGGGAGCTAAAGCCTATCCCAGATGTCTTCAGGCAAGAAGTATCACCAGGTTCAATGCATGCTCTTAAAATATGGGAGGAATGTGCCGTACTTTGAGAGAATCCACAAAAACATGCAGGAAGAATAAACTAAAATTTGAACCCAGGACTTTGGAACTGAGGATGACATGATTACTCCTCCATGTGCTGCCTAATTATATCTGCCCATTATAAATATTGTTTTATTATCAATGTTAGTATTTTTATGACAAGAAAATTGTTTGCAATTTGTTTATTCATCGAGGTGCTTCGAGATGACCTCTGTTCTACATGAATCTTGATTTTAAACCAAGATAACCTGTGGCCATGATGTGAGAATTTTGTCACATCAGTTGTGACAGCAGATTTGAAACGTGAGTTAGCCTCTTGACAGAAAAGCAGCTTAACTCGGATACTGGCCAAGACATTTACAGAAGCTTTTAATGTGTTTTGCAGAACATAATAGAAGTGTCTTACTGAGCACTGCGGCAATGCGATCACAAGGAAGAAAAAAAGGGTAATTGTTCAAATGTTTTGCAGTGTGTAATTCCATTATTAAAATCATGTTAAACATCGCAACTAGAAAGAGTAAATATTATTACGATTAATTTTCAAAGGAGGGGTGGTGGATGTGGTTGTGGGGAAGGGAGTTGGGGTGTGGGTGTGTCAATCTTGTACCTACTGGTGAAAAAAATGTGAGTGTGGGGTCGAACTCACTTGTCGTGCTTTGACCATCTTTCAGCATCCTGAACATCACATATGATTGAGAGCCCTGCCAAGCTTGCAGATGTGCTAAATACCAACCGCCTGCCTTGCGAGTCCCTCCTTTCATCTTACCGCTCTGCCTCCTTGTATTATTTTTATTGAGTTCCTTCTATCTGCATACGTCAGCACGATTGCTGTTGTGTTCGTTGTTCAAGCTTTCTTTGGGAGAAAATGTAGATCATATGTGCTGTCTTTCAGGTCAGCTGTGATTGGACTTTGTGTGCGTGTATAAGCAATAGACAGAGACAGCTGAAGTATAAAACTCTAATCACAAACTGATGTCAGTCTGAGGATAAACAAACTCGTTCTCTTCCTTGCCATACAAATGTGGCGGTCTGGGTTTTACAAGTGACATAAACAAAAGAATTCACACAGATGCAATTCACAAGCACTTTATTTCACTAAACCCATGGAAAGAGACTTCAATTTATATCCCAGCACGATAAAAGAGCAAAGTTTTCAAAAAAGCTAGTCACATACACATTAGGATGGACAAACAGCCTTCTACTGGCAGAAAGGATGATACATCGGTGAAACAAGAGGTGTCACTTCAGAACAAATTCTCTCAATGATGAGTGGGAGTTAAATGTACTAAAGGCACAACATTGTTTGTCGACTTTGGCCAAAGTCCTCCGCAGATTTACTGATTTGGGGAAATTCCTTCTCATCGTCCTTAACAACCTGCTTGGACTTTGTGAGGGTGTCTTTTAGCCCATCTAAGGCAAACAAATGCTTGAAAAATAGCACAATGACACAACGGTTCTGTCGAGATTAGAGGGGGGGAAATGAAAAACAAAAAACATAAGAATAGCAGAACTGTCCCAATGTGAAGCTGTGCAAGCACCATTAAGAGTAACTGATCACATGCAAGCAAACACACCTTGAGCACTCAAACTGACATTTGACTACATGCTCAAGACGAGACATGTCAAGTAGTTATTTTTTTCTTTCAAGACTCAATCTGACGCGCTGTATTTTTTTTGACAATGTCAATCAAAACTGAACTTGGTCAGAGTACAATTGTTGATTGGAATGCTCACCATTTTGCATTGTTGGGGACTGAAATGCAGAGAAGCAAGACGGGGGGGAATTTAAAAACATATGTATCCACAAAAGAACAAAAAGGCATGAGAGGCGCATGGAATCAGAAAGTCAATATTAACAGAAGGAAAAAAAATATACCTAAAAAATATGAATTACACCAAAAACTGGGAGTGCATTGATCACAACTGGAAACAAGACAAGGTGGAACACAAGACAGAAAAAGAAGCAACAGAAATAATCCAAAGAAGACTGGGAACTAAATACAAGTAAAAGAGTCATGAATAATACCTCATATGAGTGATGAGGTGGAATTGATAATTCAAAAAAAGGAATTTGGCTCACGAGAACAAGAGGACACAAAATTCTGATGACACTGACAAGACATGGAAATGGCGACAGGAAAATATGCCAAAACTCAATTCAAGCAAACTCAAATGAACAAAAAGATATATCGTGATAGGAATGACCTCAGCTCAACTCCAATTTATCTGCCGAGCATTAAAAAAATAAAAGTAATGCAATGGATTAAGTTGAGTAGAAAAACATAAAAGTTTTGGAAACAATTATGAATGTGTTTCAGTCTTACACGAGGAGAGCAACATCAGTATCATGCCACATGTATGTGATTTGTTTATTATTTTACTTAATGTTAAATGGTTTGTTAAGTGCTTTGTTACAGCCTCAGCTTTTGTGAAAGCGCAATATGAATCAGGATGTATTGTATTGTAAATACGAGCAAAGGCACAGTGGCTGAGAAGCTGTTTTTTTTTTTTCACGAAAAAACCGTGGGCAGGATAATTATAGCAGTGGTGGAAGGGACCGGTAGCCCTGCGCGGTGCCCTTTTCCACAAAGGGGTGGGTCTCGGGGCCTCTGGGCCTCTGCGGCAGGGCGCGGTGGCTTCTCCCCACCGGCTGCTGGCCTCTTCCTTGGCAGTGCGAGCAGAAAGGGCTGGATTGTGTGTTTGTGTCACAAGTGACGTGGCTCTTTTGGCATGGCTTGGGCCGTGATCTGAAAGGAGCATCAAGATTGACTACAAACCTCAAGTTGCTTCACCAGGGAGTTTTATGTGATTAAATAAAACAAAAATCCAACGCGCGAAGGAGGAATGGGACAGATTAGACAGCTCAGTATATTTTCCATTAAAGCTTGTATATTTTTTTTTTTGTTAAGACCAGCCATCGGGGATGAGCATCTAACCGATTGTGGGTTCAACTCCCCCTAGGACAAATCAGAGCGAGGAAATGCTCACTTTCCAGTTTTGTGGAATTGTGCTTCACACAGGTCCGCTCAGACAGAAACCCCGAATGCACAAAGGGCTGTCGCAGCCTCCCACACAGGACATGAACTCCACACGGGGTCACTGCTGGACACAACAGCTGCAACAGAGTTTTGCCATTCGTGACGACGCGTGAAAAATAGGAAGGACAAAGAAAGAAGAAAAACATGTATCATCTTGTGTGTGTCTCCACATGGGTGTCTCCAGTTTGAGCGAGCACTGTTGCGAGTGACAGACAGCGAGTAATGAAGATAGAAAATGTTAGAAAAAGGGTCTCCTTCTCAGGTCCTGTCTTATGTTCTTCTTCTCAATGCAGAGGACATGTCTGGACAAGACGCACATGACTCGGCTCAGACGGAATCTGCTGCTCACAAAGCTTCTATCAATGCGTCAACACATCTTGTCTACAAATCTAATCTAGACAATTCGGGGCGCTACTTCCCCAAGAGACGATTGCTTTCCAGACATATCTATTTTTGCAAAAGTCTCCATTTCACCTTATCGTTTGGACCGTTTCCAGAATGCTCAATTCTATCAGGAAAATCCCCCAAAAACCTGAGTGTGAGTTCAGGCAGCCTTTGGAAAGTGACACCAGAACATTTTATTCTACATGAAGGCTTAATGGAATCTAGCACCTGAACATGACCAACCTATCAACTTTCACTTCTCACAGACAGTCACTGTTTTGGCACATCGACATTTTGATCTTTTTTTCCATCATGTACACCTTTTCTGGTGTGTGGCCCTAATACCTCAAAGTAAATAAATATCTGGCAAGTTAGTACAAAGTTGTCTCTTGTACGTGGTAGTGGAGCATCAGGGATCATGACAAAATATTTTCCTTTGCATATAAAACAGCCACATTCAGGAAAATAAACAAAGATTTGCAAGACCAGTTAGTCAGTTGTGCACTTACAAGACAAACAAACACCCGAAGAGCACCACCAATGACGAAATACTTCATGGCATTTTCGGAAAATAACCTGAAAGATGAGAACAGCAATAGTAATTGTGGCCCTGCGTCAAGTGGAGTTTGTGCAAACACGGCCATGTGTAACTTACCACCTGCCAGCGCACACACACCTCAGCACATAAACATTCAAGCTGCCATCGTTACTGACTCATCAGACATCGCGTTAGGTATACCCGCAGAAGCAAGCCAGTAAAGCTCCCTATGCTTAGCTAAACAGCGGGAGAGAAAAGTACATTATTTATCCACAACACTAAAATAGCAAAGCCATGGATCCGTTGGCGGTGGTCGAGTGATATCATCATGACCTTGCAGGGGTGTGGGGGGGATATTGTATTTGGTTTCGCCTGACCGCTTTATGGACCAACTCCTGTTTAATTGTATGAAAGAGATACCGTCAGAGTGAAGGAAAGTAAGAAGGAACCGTTACTCCGCTAATTGCTATAAATACAGAAGTGTGCAGTCACATTCACAACAAGCTGTAAACTCACCTTTGGTCGTACCAAATATGAAAATAAAACCACACATTACATCGCACTGACAATACGCCGAAAACCAGCATTGGCTTGGAACAAATTCCAAGTACCAAAGTCTCACATGAAGAGAGTGCGGTTGGTCTTGCCAGTCTCGAACAAACAAACAAACAAACTAAACCATTCAAAGCAACCACACATAAATAGTTTCAAGTCTCCCAACGGGAAACTATTGACTTTTGCATCAAAATGTATGCATTACTCAAATTTATGGAAATCAGTTGCATAGTTACAGTATAATATAGATACTGCTATAGACAACAAAAGGCAAATTTTTAAAGACCAATTTCAAACAGGTGCATTATTAGGCGCACCATTTGTTTTGTTCTTTTGACTTCAAGAGCAGTTCCTGTATTTTGTTTTTCTATGTCTTCCTTTCCTTTTATAAAGGCTAATCCAATCCAATCCAAATATTGTGAACTTTTTGATACACACGGGCCCGAGCAATAGTTTCTTAAAAAATTAAAAACAGCCTTGTTCAAACGTCTGTCCATGAAAGAACTACATCTTATCTGGATTTGGACAAAATTGTGTTTTCTCAATCCTCAAATGTGCCACCCCAACATAAAATCATGAAAACATTCAGAAATGTACTTTTTTACTGCTGTGATCCAACCACAAAATGGAAAACTGTGGCATTTGAATTAAATCCATCTTTGACTTTTAACAAAACACTGATGACCAAACAACAGAATATCAACAATTTTCAAAATCTGTCACTCTTTTTTCTTCTTCACACAATTGGATTGCACTGTGTATTGTTGTCGGCTTGAATCATTAGGCCACAGGGAGTGTTCAAAGAACCTCAAACCTCAGAAATGTGAGTCAGACGTGCTAACCGCTAATCCTGCCATGACAAGCATGAACACACACTTACTAACATCAGACCAATCAAGGTTTCCGTTACAATCTACAACCTCTATTTTCATGCATCAACAGTCACAGAAAAGCCAATAGACAGTCGGGAAGACAAGCACGAAAACGTGTCTGAAACCCAAGTTGCCGAGAGGAGCAACGCTGCCTGAGCAAACGTAAATCCAGATGATGATGAAATTCCAGCGGAAAGCTTTTTAAAGTTGTTCTGTGGCATCTAAAATCGATCACCCTAAGGGACACACAAATACAAACATTATAACAGATACCCGAAAAATGCCCCATGTATTTCAACGCCTTAGACGGGGACTCACCCAACATACTGTATTTCAAATCTTCATCCCACCACTATTATTTTGCAATTGGACAAAGCACCGCCATTGTTAAACGTGGACTTGAATACCACACAAGTGTGCTACATACATCAGTTGGCACAGTTTTGCACCAGTATTCATCCACCCATCCATTCTCCGATCTGCCTATCCTCACAAGTGTCACAGGAGGTGCTGGAGCCTATCCCAGCCGTGTTGAGGCAGTAGGCGAGGGACACCCTGAACCACTCGCCAGCTAATCACTGTGCGTACACAGATGAACAACACTCCACACTCACACTCATACCAAGGTGGGAATTTAAAATGATCAATCAGCCTGCCATGCATGTTTTTGGAATGTGGGAAGAAACCAGAGTACCCGAAGAAAACCCTGGGGAGAACATGCAAGTAGGTAAGAGTACGATTTATTTATATAGCACTTTTCACAGGTAAAACCACAAAATGCTTTACAAAATGTAAAACAGTCATAATAAAAACAACACACAAAAAAGCAGGAAAAGCGTGAAAAGTACTCAAAATAACTCCCAACGATAAAACCGACATGCAAGGTCCACAGAGGAAGGCCGAAGCCACTTTGTGTCTTTAAAGCAGCCAAACAACTGTCAAAAGGAAAGCCATGCTAGTATTTAAATGAGATGCTAAGTAGCATCTATGTTGCAGTTCTTTAATCCTTTGAGTATGAAATTAGCACAAATGCTTTCACAATGTGTTGAACAATTCGCTCAACTATTTGCCAAATTGCTGTTTAGTGTCAAGTGTGACGAGTTGAGATCCCTGCCACCGTATTTCAAGTTTGTACCGACGAGAGAGAAAAAATGGTATTCTAAAATGTATCGGGTCACTCTTATCGCAAGGCAGAAGTGTATTAGCATTTCAATTGTAAATGTTAGTCCGAATTTCTGATTGATGGGCCTTGCATTAGAACAAGAAGCAACAGGGATAGTGTTAATATTGTCAAGTTTGACTCGCAAAACTGTTCAAGAAGACTAAAAAGGAAATGGACGTTTTATACCTTAAATTATAAACCAGGCAGGCAGACCGACTTAGAAAGATACATAAAGTATGACAGCAGACACTTTTCCATGCTCTGAGTCATGGAAAGCTCCAATGCAGAGCTCTGCAGTCCCACCTGCAGCCCACTTTTATTCAACGTGAATTGTATAGAGAGAACAAACCTCTCTCGGTCTCTCTCTCTCTATCTCTCTCTCCCTCTCTCTCTCTCACTTTCTGTCTCTCTCTCTCCCACATCCTCATTCTTTTCCATGACAGCTCAACAAACCAGCGCCAGCCCCACCCAACCCCTGTCCTCCTGTAGCGTGTCCGCAGCTCAATATGTCACGCAATGGTCGCTCTGCCTCAGACTGTCAGACAGTTAACGTAGACAAGATTAATTTCCTGATGTTAATTCCATTTGTAACACGAACACAGAGAAGAAAAGCAGCTCAGCGGCCATTAAACTGGGTGCGGACCCACTCCAACTTTTGTGACTAAGCCCAAAACTTTATTTCCAGACTCCTCTAGCTGGACTGAAAACTGGATTTCATATTTTGCTGGCAGTTACTTTGTTTCTTGTTTCAATTATATTTGGAAAGAAAACACTTGAGAGGTCTAACAAATTACATCATTTGTTGCCTTGACATCCTTTGCATGATTAAAACATGTGTTTATTTCACAGACTCAGCTCAGTATAAGGAATGAATTTAGTACCCTGTATCATAAACATTAGGGATAGCAATCATTTTCAACTGGTCTAAGGCCAGCCCTATGAAAATGTTGACTAATTTCTGCGAATGCGACTGATTGGCTGCATAATGTTGAACCGTTTAAAAAGACTCATTCCCGGTCAAGCGGCTGGATGTGAAATCCGATTACTCTTCTCGGACAATCGCTTTTTGTTGCTGGCCATCTCTCTTTGCACGGTATCATGGTAGTTCCCAAAATCATGGGTTCGTAAGAAACCCTCTGTTTCCAGCAGTTGTCCACTGCATGACAATCCCATGATCACACGTAGGAAAAGCCGAAAGACTTAGTCGGGTCATGAGAATATTCAGACTCTCAACAAAGTGTGTGCATACATGTATGAGACATGGGCCTTTGACTAAAGCTATTTAACATACACAAAGATATTTTTAAATGCATATTAGCTCTGATTTTGAAAAAAAAAAACAACATCTTGACAATAGATCACTCGTCTATCATTTTATGAGGTGAATCAAGAAGCAATAACACCACAGGACATGTTTCATATTGCACTCAAGATCATGTTGCATATTTCGAATGGTGAATCTTCTTCTTCCCCTGTCTACACACTAATGCAGAAGACAGACATTTTGGAAAGTCTTTAGTCTGGCCATAGTTCCCCAAAAACTCTGTTTCTAAGGACAAAAAAACTCATTTTGCACGCAACGAGATTAACAAGCAAAACAACCTTGGCCTTGACCATTAACGGGGAAAACTTTATCCATCCATCCATCCATTTTCCAGACCGCTTCATCCTCATTAGGGTCACGGGGCATGCTGGAGAATCAGAATAAAGGTATTCTGATTCTGATTCTGAGTCTATCCTAGCCGTGTTGAGGTAGTAGGCAAGGGACACTCTGAACCGGTTGCCAGCCAATCGCTGTGCACACAGAGACAAAAAACCATCCACACTCACACTCACATCTTGAGAAAATATGGAGTGTTCAATCTGACTGCCATGCAGGTTTTTGGAACGTGAGAGGAAACCTGAGTACCCGAGGAAACCCACACAGAACATGGAAACTCGACTCAGGGAGCGGGAGGGGAAAACTTTATTCCCATTCAGTTGTTATTCACTCAACATACAACAATGTTTTTATTTTATTTTATCACAGGTATCCAAAGACTGTTAAGACAGATGAGTTATTTGGCATGAGTTCAAAAAGCAAACTTGTTGTTTTTTTTGCCTGATCAAAAAAAAAAAAATCGCTCTTCATGCGGAGAAGCCAGAAGAGGTCGCGCAACACACACGCTCGGACTTCGGCAGACGCCGAAGGAAAAAAGTCTCAAAGAAACGGTGGCGGCATGGGCCGACGCGGCGGTCTCGTCGTGCCAACCCCGCGCGCCCGAGCGCCGACGGCCGACCCGCTTCGGCTTTCGCCCTGGCGGGCGCTGGGGGAACCCTCGACCCGAGCGCCGACGCCCACCCGCCTCGGCGTCGTGGACATTACCTCCCACCGATGCCAATGTGACAGATCGCGCATCACCATCACGCGTTGGCTGGCCAAAATTGTCGGACGTGTTTGTGAAGAAACAGTTATTTTGTATCCTCATTTTGTGAAATGCTGTAATATTCTCTGTTAAGATAAATGAGGCATGCTGAATGTTGAGCGCATCTGGCAATGCAGCCACAATGCTACATACGGTCCTTTGACAGCGATAACAAAAATAGTTCTGACACAATGCTCAGTGAAGCTCTTGGCAAATAAATCCTACTTCTTCGAAGGGCCATCTCGAGTCTTTATACCACCAAATAGATTACAAACACGCTGCAGATATCAACAGTGTTGCTGGGCTGCAACCGTCGCGGTGCCAGCCATAGGCTGTCAACCGATTCAGGGTGTCCCCCACCGACTGCCCGAAAACAGCTGGGATTGGCTCCACCGTCCGTGACCCTCATTAAAAATGAAGTAATAAATATCTCTAAATATTCTAAGTTTGTGTTTCGATACCAGTGGCATGTGGGTGTGTTGGGCATGTCTCACCAACCCCTTTATTTTGAAACGGGTTGGTGAGACATGTTAAGCTGAAGGCCAGGATGCCAGACCGCATCATTTAATGCGTCCTGCTCATGTAGCCCGTGGGCATTACATTTAGCCAATTGCAAGCCTTTCCTGTTACCAGTCCCCGTTTTGAAAGAAATTATTTATGGTTTAAGTAGTGAACTAGTCATCCTTCAATTTATTGGTTTCCCAGTCATAACCACCGGCTTGGAAAAGCCATCACCATATAAAAAAAATGAGCTTGACAACACTCGTATAGTGAGGGGGTAGAACTGATCAATCAAAAAATGCCACACACACAGAGACCCTGAAGAGTCCAAAGACTGTTAAGACAGATGAGTTATTTGGCATGAGTTCAAAAAGCAAACTTGTTGTTTTTTTTGCCTGATCAAAATTGATTTAGAAATATCCCAGATGATTTCAACAAAAATGGTAAAACAATCTGATAGATCCAACTTCACCCGAGGTACAGTAGTTATACGGCGGGAATGACATCATTTCAAAAGAGCCGATCAGCTACGAGATACAAAGGTGAAAGTTAACAATCAGACTGAACTAAGAATGTTTAAAGTAACGGTTCACACTAAACTACAAATACGTAAAGTAACAACTTGGACTAAACTAAATCAATACAAAATAGTAGAAATTAAAAGTAACATCAGATGTTTAAGGATGTGTAGATAAAAACGTCCTATCACAATCAACTGTACAGGGCAGACAAAAGGGGGTGAGATAACAATAATCACAGAAATTGTGATAAGAATGTTGATGCCACATCGATTACCTTTCAATAGCATGACTGAAGTAATTCTGCTATTAAGCATAAAGCCATTATGTGTGAAATCAAATTTCGCATGCAGACAGCGGTACAACTCTGCATTGAGCCAATTTACTTACAGTGGTACCTCGGTTCTCGACCATAATTCGTTCCGGGACCCTGTTCGAAAAGCGACTTTTTCGAACACCGAAACCAGCTCTTTGCTCCTGTCACTTGCGAGTTGACAGCGGGGGGGGGCTGCCTCTCCCGGCCGTTCTCCACCTGCTGTCATTCTCTAATCACAGACACGGGGCATTTATACGGTTCGCGATCACCTCGCCAACGCCAGATGATTGCATCAACTCGCCACCGTACCTGGACTCTTCCTTCGATGCGCGAGTGTATCCGGTCTGAGGTATTTTCCCTGCGTCCCGTAAATTTATGTCATCTTCCGGGATTGTGTAATTTTGCACCCTCGTGTGCCATTTGCTTTTTGGCGTAGTAAGTGGGTCGGATCACCCCCTGCCTTCTTACTCGCTGTGTTTTCTTTGATTTGTGAATAAACATCCTGCTTGGTTAGTACGTGTCTGCTTTGGGATCCCAAACATTCCACTACGTTCCGACGAGTCAGCTGCCGTCACTCTCGCTCGGGACGTGACAGCTACGGATGACTCGGCTACAGGATGTTCTTTTCTCTTAAAATATCTATCCAATGACACTTGCTCTCACTCCCACGGTCACATCACTAGATTTCACAGCCTCCTTATTCTTTAATATCGTACTGATCGTAGATTTCGCCATGCTGTATTCCCTCGCCAGATCAGACACTCGCACACCTCCTTCATATTTTGCGATTATTTCTTTCTTAAATGTAATAGTTGTACGCACTACTTTGCTTTTGTCACTTTAAGCAGCACTTACTTTCTTTGGAGGCATGATTAGGGGCTAAAACTCTTCGTACACCTATGTATATTAAATGCTAGAGCAAAACGCAGCACGTCCGCTAGCGACAACAGTTGGTCACGGAGAGAGCGATACACCCGTGCGCCGCTCAGCTCCCCACCCTCGCGTACGCACTCACGCGTCGTATTGGCATTCGAACGCCGAAGCAAGAATATCTCGAATATTTTGTTCGAACACCGATTTGTTCGAACAGTGAGGCATTCGAGAACCGAGGTACCACTGTATTTGCTTTCTGCAATGGTTAACATACGGTATAACGGTTTGACGGGGAAAATGTGCTGAATTCACATAATTTTATTATGCTATGAGGTTTTAAGAAATAAAATCATCCGGATCCAGAATTTAGTCATAAATTGGATTTGGGTTTGGCAGAAGAGTAAAAATACATTTGTTTTCAGAACATGTTAATAGTCAACTTTGCTTCGCTGATTATGAGTGAGTGTCCAATCTAAGACAAAAATGCCAGGGCCAATTGTTTCATGTATTTATTTTTTCTGCTCCACATATAGTCATGGTAGAAACATACACAGACAGAGGTGCCATAACCTGAGGGGCAAACGGGGGCTGCTGAGATAAAAAGCCAAGGACTTTGAGCAGCAATGAAAAAAAAAAATAGAGAAGTGCAAACACTCTGACAGGTCCGGAGAGGAGCCTCTACTCTGCTGTGCCTGCCACAAACAAAAGACGGAGGAGGTCCGTGACCCTCGCATGGAGACCCTCTGATGACCTAGCACAGACAGGAAACAGGAAGTGTGACCCCTGACCTCTTAGGGGGGGAAGGAATCCTGTTTCACAGGAGCATGTGACTGCACCCGGTGACAGCACAACACGCTCAGAATGTCAGTTCTGCAACAGGAAGAATTCAGTCCCTCGAACTTAAAATGGCAAACATAAAATGTCTATTTTTTTAGTAAGGGTGAATCAAAACCAAAAACATAGCATCGTGGTGAGGCTGGCATTTATTTCAAGAGTATTTTTATATCGGTTTAATTGAAAATGATGATTTCCAGCTCAAATCACTTCTGCTCATTTCAAATGATAGCAAAGTTCACTCCCCTCAAACTGTATCAGAGGTTTTACTCCTATCGGAATTGGTTTTTTTTAATGTCAAACAGTTTGATGGTAATACCAGGTTGAGCGTCTGGGTCTCTTTCTGCCATCCGGCATTCAATCACATCAATTATAAAAGATGATGATTGCCCAAAAAAACCTTGTGATGCATTTCCTTCAAAGCAAGTATCGTGGTTTACGTGGTAATTTATCGTTAAATCAAAATGGGGGGTGGGGGGGTGGAACAAACAATGGTCAATAAAATGTATTCTATTCTGAATTGTATACAAATTTACTTTATGTTCATGAAAATGACCAATGCAATGTAATACTGTGGATTGGATGAACTTAAAATTCAAGGCTTGAACCAAATCCTAAATATCATTTGAGAGAAAGGAACTGAATTGGTTGAAATATCCATCCATCTATTTTCCGTACCGCTTATTCCTCATTAGGTTCTCGGGGCGTGCTATCTCAGCTGTCTTCGGGCACAAGGCGGGGGACACCCTGAACTAGTTGCCAGCCAATCGCAGGGCACACAAAGACCTATAACAGTCATTCTCACACTCACACCTAGGGACAATTTGGAGTGGTCAATCTGCCCACCATGCATGTTTTTGGCGTTTGGGAGGAAACCGGAGGACCCGGAAGAAACCCACGCGGGCCCGGGGAGAGCATGCAAACTCCACACAGGGAGGCCGGACCGGGACGTGAACCGGCCAACTCTGCACTGTGAAGCCGGTGTGCTAACCACTCGACGACCGGGCCGCCTTTGTTGAAATAGATGAAGTTATTTAAAAGTAGTTACAAAGTATCAGTAACTCTGCCGTGTCATAATTACACTGCAATGGGGTAGCCGTGGTGTGGCCGTGGTTGCAGAGAAGTCAGCCTGACTTGAGCCGAGAGGTTTGAAGGGGTGAGTCGGGGCGGGGAGGGGACAGGCAGACTAATTGGGAAGAAAAGTGCCCTCACATGCTCTGTCTGACCTCCCAGCCAGCAGGGGAGAGGGCTGCCGTGGTACTATGTGGACGTGAGGACGTCTGGGGGCTGAGGGGGGTTTTCTGGTCGCTAGATTCCCAAAGTTAAAGAACCATAACTTCACATAACGCCTCCAATCTTAAACCGAGCATGAAGCCCAAAGCCACCTGACAGGATAACGTGCGTGTGGTGCTTTGACGAGGGAAATGACTGCGCCTGCATAAATGCTCCCACCCCCCACCTCATCTCCTCAGAAGGTTTACACCAGGTGTCACACTTCATTTAAAAAACCCTCATGGCTTATCACACGCGTATAAATATAGCAGAATAACAAGCGCTCCTTCCTCCTCGGCTTCAAGGGCAGCCATGCCTCACCCACATAAAACTGAGGAGGGCAAGAGGACAAAGGCCCTTAAGGGGTTTGTTAAATGGCGCTTGGTAAATAACATCAAACAGATTTCTACCGCTTTGACTTGAGGCAGCATAATGGCTTGGTCTACATTTACAGAACAGCAGGCCCCGTCTGACACCTTTGGTGTCTATTAGTCTGATTATAAGCACACCAGATAGAAGAACGCCAATGAATGCTAGCACTTTTATAAAACGGTTTCCATTTTATATCTGCCGTAATCATAACATGCAATGTGTATGTCACATAATTTAAAAGCAATCTAAGGAGCCACTTGCTCAAGCCATCTGATTTTATGACACAGGCATATGTAAAAAGTATGGGTTATGATTGTAGGGGCACACATGTAAAAATAAAATACACACATGTGAAAAAGGGTACACTGTTCAGTGTGTGTGTGTGTGTGTGTGTGTGCGTGTGTGTGTGCGTGCGTGTGTGTGTGTGTGTATTCTACGAGTTTGCATAAGGTGTCACGCACATACAGGCCGGGCTCTGGTGCCTCTGAGGAAGTGATATTGTGTGATGGAATTTTTGGCACTCGGGATCTGGTTTATTTTCCACCCCAGATTCCGGTTCTACCTGCAAGATTTTCCCAGGTTCTGGCTTCAATTAGCCTGGGAAGCTGGAAAGAGGGGCAGGGATCTCGGGCTTTAGAGGGAAGGACGAGGCGGGAGGGAAGCGAGGGAGCGAAGCGCGACAGAACTGGAGTCTGTCACACACAAGTCAACACAGCTGGAGTGTTGGAAAGAGGGCCAATGAGCCCGCAGAGATAAATGACTCTTCCAAGTTGTAAAACTTTAACACGGAATTCAAGGATGGGGTAATCTAGTAATGAAATGTATTATTATTATTATAATGAAAGAGCAATTTGAACCGATGAAAGAATTAGATGTTGCCCAAATGGAAGTCAAACAAAGACTTCTTTCATCGCCAAGGCGTAGTCCACGTATCTCTCGAAAGAGCGTCACATAGCTGAGTCGAGCTTGTCAGAATAAGTCCCGAGAGGTCTGACCCTCTAAATTGCAAATTCATCCAACAAATGAGTGGGAAACACTCTGTAATCAAAGCCCAATCACATAATTGCTCTATTTTGCCACTAGCTCAACCATCTCCTGTGAGATTAGTTGTTGGGAGTAGAAACTTGATACTCTGGGAAGTTCAACAGATGTGGTGCTAGACAAGCTCATCTCTGCAGAATAAGAAGACATCATCAAAATAATATGTTCTCACTTCAAGTCCCTCGTCACCACACGGGAACTGTCTGGACCACATTTCACAACGGACACAGCGCGAGCAGCGCGTCAGGACACACGGTGGAGTGGATGTGTGGCATTGAAGTACACTTGACCGTGTCAGACTTGACATATTTCAAACTGCACATACAGGACCTCACAAAGTGGACAACGGCTCCTTAAAGGCTTGGGCTGCTTCAAGAATTTGTGAGGTTAAAACAGAGGAAAAAAACGAGCTCACTCAATCCATTTTTATTTTGTTAAACTTTGACTCGGGAATCTTATCAGCAGTGTTAAGTGTGAGAAAAGATATATTGTTCTTTTTGGTATTTTCCGTTGGGTGCCCCTTCCAGATAGACTCTGTGACTGTAGATACTGAGATCAATGCTGACATTGTGAGAAATAACACATTATACTGCATAGCTTACATTTCTCACATTTTCATTTTCCAGCACAGAGCATTGGGGCATTATATATATATATATATATATATATATATATATATATATATATATATATATATATATATATATATATATATATATATATATATATAAAATATTCCTCGTCTCACCTCCCATGGGTGGTGTCTGCCCCCCATTTTAGCTCTCCCAGAGGCCAGGAAGCTTGAGGGTTCTGCGCAGTATCCGTGCTGTTCCCAGCACTGCGCTTTTCTGGACCGAGATGTCCGATGTTGTTTCCGGGATCTGTTGCAACCACTCGTCGAGTTTGGGGGTGTTAGATGGATAGATACAGGTACTTTTCAGCTATTAAAACAATCCACAGTTGAAAAGCACCACTTTGCGTTTCCTTGGACTTTCATCCCAAAATAAAGTTGTTTGAGTAAACAAGAAAGCATGACCTTTATCATTTAAATTAACTCACCATGTCGTTAAAAAGGTTACCGGTCTACCATGCATTTTTTTATGTGTGAAACAGCATACTTATACGTTTTCCCTGTATTTTATATGTTTTTTTTTTGTCATTTCAAATAATGTACGGCTACTACAACTTTTATACGGGAATTGTAATCAGTTATAAGGGCAGCTATTAGCCAAGGTTGACAGGTATGAAACAGGAGTACCCGGAGAAAAACCACATTGGCGGAAGAACATGAAGTACACTTCATCATGCTGAGTATTGCCAACGTTGCCCTTCTGTGGTAGATGTCGAGTAGCCATGCAAGCAAATTATCATTTGTGTAAAAATAACCGAAGGCCAAACTGATTCAACAGTGAATGCGTGATGATGGAAACAACAACACAATGATTTGCCCCATAAAAAAAGTGGCCATGGCAAGTCACTTTCTTGATTAATTTGATCCGGTTTTCACAGGGGAGGAAATCACATTTTTTATTTGTTTGGCGGGGTTTTGGGGCCGTGCACTGGTTAGGGATCTAATTACACCTTTAGCAAAAAATGACTGTTGTGTAGCGCGTGCCAGAATGAAAATAATCATCTATTGATGGGCAAAAATGATCCCAATTTGCCACAAAAAAAAACCCCACACTGTCAAAACAGAGACAAACTGAGTCATGAGTGGGAAATGATAAAAATAACAAGACAGAAGGGGAGTCAACAAACTTCCAACAATTATGTTAAAAGCCTGACTTTCGAGCAGAACTAAGCATGAGGTCATGCTGAAAAACAAAATTACAGTCGGAAACCACAAGTCCCTGTATTTTTTCTTGTGAGTTTCTGCCTGTCAGAGGAGCTATGAGGGTCGGCAGCTACTCTTTTGGATATTTCAGGTTGTTTTAAACCGAGAGAAGTATTGTAATCCACCAAGACAGGCCTGCGATGCTCACCGGCCCTCTCTTTGGCATGCCCACGTGCACGCGTCCACACACACATGCACTCACACACATTTTAGGCAAATGGGTCTCTGTTTGTGGTGCTGTGGTGAAACAATATGTTGACAGCAACAAGTTGTACGATCAGAAAGCGGGAATTTTGGCCACAGCCATTGCATAATACATCTGCCAGCTAACTTTGAGCCTCGGTGCAAGAATTTCTGGTCAGACTTCAAAAGGTGGTTTCCATGGTGATGTCAGTGTGAAATATAGGTGTCTAAGCCTAAAAATAGCTGGAGCGCACCATGCGATTAATTTTTAAACGTCAAAACAATCTCCATCGCCCTTGCAAGTGTCCTACACTGGCCCCGCTGTTTTGAATGTGTGTCTCAGACCACACACAAAGGGTTTTTACATGTCCCTGCGATGAACACAAAATGGACAAATGTTCACTGCAACCCCTGCATGGTAACATTGGCTCACAGGTAAGTAGAGACGCAAACACAACATAAACTTCTCCCACATTACATAAAGAAAAAAATCATAGCACTCACCTGGTTGATGTGCTTGAGTTTGTCTATCATCTGGCTGATGACAGGCTCGAGGGGCTTGTTGTTTCGGGATTCAGGACCTGAGTGGGAACGCTTCTGGCTGGGCCCCGAAAACCTGACAGAGCAGCGAGACAATGCGACAACGCCTCAAACCATGAAGTTAAAAACAATGACACCAATGCTGAATTCAGTTTTCAATAAACCTAACACGCATCGTTATATAATGTGAAAGAAGCCAAAAGATCTGTTGAAAACTTAACCCCGGAAGGAAAGAGTTGAGATTTGAACCACCAACCTGAGAACTGAGAGGCAGACTGCTAAGAATTCGTCCATAATGCTGCATGTCATCAATATAATAGTATCCGATCCACTGAAACAACTACAAACCTATTTTTGAAGTCAGGAAAACGAGATCAATGGTTATTGAAACCGTTTTGATTCAAATCAGTCGAGGACCTTGGGCCTCACACTAAAACCGTTTTGAACTAGAAGGCAGATCAGCTGGCCAGTGGCTACACTCGGTACTGATTGATAAATAAAAACATATATATTCAGCAAAAACATAGGAAGATAAAGATTTTATGACAGCATTTGCAACCAGACAACGTGAAGTGAATAAAACTTGGGCTTTACTGCCATCTCGTGGTGGTTGTGTAAAAGCAGGACTTCTTTTGATTTTTAAATCAATCTCTTTTGATTTAATTATCAAGTTTACAATTTATGAATGAAAATCACCCCTACGCTTTTAGATTATTTAAACAAAACCATTGTTTTAAATAGTCAACGGATGGTTCATTGCAGCTCCTTATACAGTGCAACCTCGAAAGGAAAGTAGCCATGGATTTTTTTTTTCTCACATTTTTGCACATTTCTCACATAACCTACATTTCATATTTTCTTTTTGATAGTCCCTCGTATATAAAGGAGGGGAAAGCTGTTCGTAACTTTGCACACCACAGGGTAAACATTTAGAAAAATCCGCTAATCAGGCAACTGACGACTGAGGATGAGGGGGAAATGTCACCTCATGAGGAAATAATTAGTTCCATGGTCAAACCTTTGCCATCATAAAACTTTTGTCTTCACATGTGGTTTTGGAAACATGCCAACACTCTCACCTGTGACATTAGAGTAAAAAGAAACTATGGCAACCTATTAACATGCATTATACTTTGAAGACTAGAATATTCTCTTACTCTCTCTGTCTCTCTCCTACACACTCGCTCTCTCTCACACACACACACACACACACACACACACACACACACACACACACACACACACACACACACACACACACACACACACACACACACACACACAATTCACCTTCAATTTCCATTAAGCAGACGCTTCTGCGCATTAATTCCGCCTTTCCATTAAATTCAGAAGACATTTTGACAAATTATTTATTCTTCTTATTAAGAACAATCTCCACCCTTTCCGCTGCTAATTATCTTATTAATAATAGAAAGGCGTAGGGGATCCATTTAGCAAAGGATCATTTGAAGGAGGAATGGAGAAGAAGGACAGGAGCTAAGATAGGCTCATGCTCCATAACATAGTTCAATGTAATGTTCCAAGTTACAACATACTGTCTTATACATTTTATTTTCATTTGATCATACATTGATCTTCAACCAAAATTAGACCGTCTGACATAGCTGATTCTCAACAATTGTGCAACCATTTCCACATTACTTGATGGCACACACCCGCCTTAGCAAACAAGTATGGAGAGAGGCCACACTTTTTGTTTTTTGCTGCTTTTTAGAAGATTATTATTATTATTATTATTATTATTATTATTAGCTCATGTATTTTGTTTTTCTACTTTCATTCCTTTCATAACTTTGCTGCTGTGAAATGTACATTTCTCCACTGCGAGACTAATAAAGGCAAATCCAATCCAATCCAATCCAATCCTATTATTATTATTAATGATATTATTTCTGTGTAAGCTCTCAGTCATACAGGAGTGGTCCATCGATGAAAAGGTTTCTTCAGCCATCATCTGTACTTAGTAGTAGAAGTAGTAGAAGTAGTAGTACTTCTACTTCTTCTAGAAGTACAGATGACGGCTGAATAAACCTTTTCATCGATATTATTATTACAGTAAAGTCTCGTTATATCGATATTCTCGGAAGTCGGAAAAAATATCGATATATCCGATCCTGCGGCATGTACATTTTCTCCTTGCGTTCATAGAAATAGTATCGTAATAAGCAGTACTATCGATATAACCGATATAACGAGACTTTACTGTATTATTATTATTATTATTATTATTATTATTATTACCCATACAGTATCCGTACCCCTTAGTCCTCATTAAGGTGGGGAGGGGGAGCGCTGGAGACTATACCAGCCGTCTTCAGGCACTAAGCACGGGACACTCTGAATTGGTTTCCAGCCAATTGCAGGGCACACAGAGACAAACAACCATTCGCTCTCACACTCAAACGGAGGGACAATTTGGAGTGTTCAATCAGCCGGCCATGCATGTTTTTGTAATGTGATAGCAAACCGGAGGACCCGGAGAAAACCCACGCGAGCTTGGGGAGAACAGGACTTCTGTGTTGTGAAGTCGGCGTACGGAAAATGGATTATTATTATTATTGTTATGATTATGATTATTATTATTATTATTATTATTATTATTAGCAGTAGTCGTAGTAGCAGTAGTTGTTTTAGTTGTGGTAGTAGTAGGAGGAGGGGTGCATTGTGATGAATAAATCCTTCTCATATAGTGAAGATAAAGAATATCAGATCATGTTGAAATACAAGATAGTGGCCTCCAAAGTTGAACAGCCATTATGTACATCATAATATATTTTTTCTATTTCCATCACACATTAAATAAAAGGAGGTTTAGCACCAGATTGTACGGAATGCCTTCAGCACAGCTACCAAATAATTGGATTGGATTGGATTGGATTGGCTATGCCTTTATTAGTCTCACAGTGGAGAAATTTACATTTCACAGCAGCAAATGTTTTGTGTCTATTGTACAGCAATGCTGTTAAAATGCATCAAGCTGTGTGACTCAAACTGAAATAAGCACTGGTATCTTTTGCGTCCTCCGACCATCACTTTCCTCAGATATAAAATGTTTACACGCTACAAAAACATTTTCACCTCCATCATTTATCCCTGGCACGTATGCAGAGGAGGAAATGTACTGTTGGAGATCACAAGCCGCTCCAATCTATCAGTTATCAGCGTGACGCTGTTTGATGTGGTGAAAAAAAAAGTTGCTCCTGTGATCTTAGCTGGGACTGGTATGATAAACACGCCTGACAAAAAGTACTATATTTGGCCTTAAGGTCACTGTGGAAAAAATGCAAACATCCAGCCTTTGATTTTTCCATGACAAGATATAATCTTTTTTTCCAAAGCAAAGCCAGTGAGACAATTTGAAAAAAGATCCTACCCGGAATTATAATGGGAGATGAACCAGCGCAGATTGCAGAGTAAAAAAATATTTTGCTGTTTTTCCACACACCTGCCATAAGAGGTGACACTGAAAATTGTTTGCCGGAAGGTATTGTAATCGCTCCATCATTCTCTCTCCTCTGCAGCCCCCCTACACGTTCATATCACGCCGTTTAGTCCAGCTTGTAATCGTCCCCTCCGGACAGTCCAGCCCCTCACCAGCACAGTGTCTACCTCCTCAAATTTGCTATCTTTGCGGCAGATTCTCACAGCGGCTGCCCTCTTGAACAAGAGGTAAAAAAAAATCACCCGGAGCACATTTCCTCTAAAACGTCCCAGTGCAAAGATTCGACTCCAAACAATTTCAAATGGCAAGCGGTACCTCCATAGGAAGGGGATGAGCGGCAAATTAAAAATGGTGGTGTGAAAGGATGGACACAAACTCGAAAACAACACAACCATCTAACAGTAAAACAAACATTAAATCATTAGTTTCAAAATCATTACGCTCATTGTTGATTATTCCATCCAGTCATGGTTACACAAAACTCGAGGGAAGAAGAATTCTACACAGACCACATGCAGAAATATAGAACAAAGAAAAGACAGACAATTAAGTGAAGCTTGATATTAATAATCCTGTCCAGCCAAAGTCAAGGTGGACTCCCACTCCAAGGTGGAACGAGTAGGAGAGAAGTTGGTGGGGGGCTCATGAGAAGCTCTCCAGCACGAAGCAAACATCATTCGTGGACATTGCTTTGCATGAAATGTAGCTTTTTTGGGGGGTTGCAATATTGCCGCTGGGCCATTCATTATCTAGCTACATCTGCTTCACTGTTGTGTTGAGCTCAACTGGTCTGTGTAGGCTCTAACTAGTTCAAACCTTTTTTATAGGTTACCTACCTATTTCAAACCTCGAAATACCGCGAGACAAAAATTAGCGCATCCAAAAGATAGGCCTCCAAATGAAAAACTAAGTAATGTAGTTTATTCTATACATTGTAAAAATTGGGAAAACTAAACAAGTGATCACAAAGACTATCAACAGTACATCTGCACCCAAAAAGCTACCAACCACTAATTTGACGACAGTGAGATTAAAATCTGAGCTCAAGAAAATAGATGGTTTGAAAGGGGAGTAAAAGAAGCTATTTTTATAAAACGGCAAAACCCTTCCCTAAAGTGCCCGGGTGGTTAAAGGTTTAATTTAGACCGTGCTTACAACATGCTTCTTAGGCTGATACCACATAGGCTTAGTCATGCTAATGAGGTGAAACCAGGGCCAGGGATAGAACAATAGAGGTAAACAGATTGGCTTCAGGGAGTGGTCCACTGCTCCCCCAACCTTAGAGCAGGTGTCTGGCAGAGGGACCTATCAGAGCAGAGGTCTGGCACAGCCACCTCTGTTCATTAGGGATATAGGGCCAGGGTTACCAGCACAACTCTAGTTCACCGACGAAGCTCTTCGGATGAGGAGTGAAACATCCGACACCTTCAAAGTAGTACAGATGACAGCTGAAGAAACCTTTTCCTCGAGAGAGCTCAGATGGTGTTTCATACTTTTGTTAGTTGTTATTGAGGCAACACAGATAGGAGCAGGTAAATGTGGGACGATGATCATTAAGGTTGATATTTTTCAAGCAAAATTTGTTCCCTCTAATTTCTGAAATGAAAGGGTGCACATCGTCTCTCACCCGAAAATGAAATCAAGGACTACAGAAGTCAATAAAATGCTTTCCGTTTGGCCAACATTGTCCTTATTCTTGTCCATTTAAAAAGATAATCCACTGATTTACCTGTCTGTCATTTCTTGCCCATTCCAGCAGAGAGAGTGGTTTGCCGGAGCAGGCTCTCGGCTGCACAGAGACTCCCCGAGACCACTGTAGAAGGAGCTGAATGTTCTCAGATTAGAAATGAAGTCCCTGATGAAAGAGAAGCAAGAAAATGTCCATCACATGACTGAAAGAGAAAGCGTGCCAATGGGAAAAGCGAATGTTGCATTGTCCCTTCTGCTAATTGCCGTTAATTTCAGAACTGTGCTGCAGAGGCCACTGGGCCCGAGGGGCATTGTTACAAAGTGCGCTCGGGCCTGTTAGTGCAGTACTTACGGAGTGGTCGTGAGGGACCGGCAAAGTGTCATTTCGGCGCACAAACATGCACACTAACTAGAAGTCTGTGCTCACCTGCGGAGGCCCCCTAAGGTCTCATCAGGATCTGAGGGTGATGGCTGAGTGTTGCGGGCCACAAAGGCAGCTTGATGCTGGAAAGGAGGCGATACGAGAGAGCGGGCGGTCCGCTGTTGAGATTGTCCACACATGCTGCTCACCTGCAGAAGAGAGGGAGAAAGGAAGCTGAGCGTGCTTCTATCCTGGTTCCTTGCTATCCTGCTTTAGGTGTGTTTATTTGGAGAAGGGAAGAAAGTGGGGATTTGCATAACAAACACGTCATTGTCTCATCCGCCAGCCAGTCTCGAGCTTGTCGTCCCACCACGGCAAAACGTGAGGCAATAAAATGAGGCCTCGCGTTTGCCACGGACCCAAAATGAAAGCCATTCTGTTTTCACATGGGATGTACCGACCAATAAAAAAGGAGTCCCACTCTGTCTTCTAGAGATAAAAGACTTGGCACACGCTTTGCAGGTGCTATAAACATGCACATTGTTGTGAATGTTTAGCATTTTAAAGATTTGCTGGTGGTTTAATTTCCCCAGGGGATACCAGCATGAGCTTAATTTTGTCATTTAGCTTTAACAGCTAATTGTGCCTGGCTCTTGTGAAAACCAGAAACCTGGGCTGTAGCAGCACATTACTTACAGAAACTGATGGATCAATTAACACTGGATGTCCAGATTTGGTATATGGTGACACACACACAAATATGTACCCGCCATCATCTGAAGTCTCCATCAAATTTTACCCCATGATATGAGGACAACCTAAAGTAAAACCACACACCTGCACACATACAAACACACACATTTATTAGCTTGATGACCTTGTAGGAGATAATGTAAAAAAAAAAAAAAAAAAAAAAAAAAAATCACAGAACAAGAGGGGTACAGCAACAAAAATACACTCAGACAAGCACATACACTAACTTTGTCCTGTTTCATGAATCGTCATTATTAGATCAGATAACAGGCCATAACTTTGATGAAAAGCAAACTAAAGTCTTACTGGTAGTTTAGGGGAGCAGAGGACTACTCCCTGCAGCTGCTCGACTGATGACAGCTGCGTAGCTGAATAGTCCTCTGCTCCCCCCAACCTGAGAGCAGGGACCTATATCATAGCAGAGTCCGGCACCACCATGTCTGGACAGTAGGGATATATATATATAGGGCCTAAACTACCAGTAAGACTTTCATTTGCTGACGAAGTTTCTTGGATAAGAAGCGAAACGTCCGACACCTTCAAAGAAGTACAGATGACGGCTGAAGAAACCTTTTCATCGATGGACAACTCCTGTACGACTGAGAGCTTACACAGACGCAGGCCATAACTTAAAAATGCAAAACTGGATCTAACGCTCCATCAAGGGCAATTCTTTGAAGATGCATGTCTCATATTTTGCATTGACGGGGTTGGAGGTGGGTCAGACTGTACAACGGCTAAACCCAGGCAGACCATAATAATGAATTAATTTGACTCTATTTGACTAGGCCAAACAAAGTGTGATTATTTGCGTGTTGTTGTATTAGATGGGGGACACCCTGAACTCGTTGCCATCCAATCGCAGGACACCTGGTAACTGACACTGAGTTGCGGTAACATTTTTCAAACATTTTACTCAGTATCGAGGCTCCTTCTCCCAAGTGGACATAAATAAGCTGATTTGTGATGTGACATTGGCTTCGCCGGAGAGCAATATTTTTGCAGCAATAATTCCATGACGTGTGCTCATCATGCGTTTCACACTCCCCCATAGTTTCCTTTCCTGCTTCGTCAACCATATGTGCCAAATAAACATTCTTATATGATGACAATATGTCTGTGTAAGCTCTCAGTCGTACAGGAGTGCTCCATCGATGAAGAGGTTTCTTCAGCCGTCATTTGTACTTCTTTGATGCATGGTGTCGGACGTCAGCAAACTAAATTCTTTGCTGGTAGCGCTGCCCTATACAGGTAACATCCGATTTACGACCGGCGCGAGTTACGACCGCCAGACCGTTATTTTTTATGGCTTCTGCTCTGATAGGTCCCTGCTCTAAGGTTAGAGCTCTAAGGTTATGAGAATATGCGATACAAACTACAAATAAATGTCAGGTTTTTTTCCATTCACTTCACAAATATGCTCTGAGCTGGGAGGGTGAAAAAAGTGTGAAATTGCTCACGCAACTTAGAGAGAACACGACCCTACCGAGGATAAGCGGTTCAGAAGACGGATCGATGGCCGGACTAATATATTGTTTGTTGTCTAGCTTGATAATAAAAAACAAACACGCAACGACACAAACACATTTTTCTTCCTCATGTCCCCAAAAGGTAACATTGGGAGTTCTCCATGGACCCCACAACATCAGGAATACTTTTGTGAAACACACACACACAATTACATGCACACACATACACACACACAAACACACGCACACACACATACGCATATGTATGCTATATTGGAGGCCCATAATTTGACAATTACAAGACATTTGCATAAACACACCCACACGGATACACACACACGGTCTCTGTCAACCTCTTCCCCGACATCTTCCTCTCTTGCAATTGTCCCCGCTGCGTTGTGCCTGCGGCGATCACTGATGCTCTCTGGCCATGATTAATGTGATTGGAACCGCGTTCCTCTTTTGGTTGGCGCGATCCTTCAGAAGCCACAGGGCACTCTGGGATGGAGCGATTCAGCGCAGACGCCCCTCGGACCACCCATGCCGGGTTGTTTCTTGGAATCCTCAAGGAAGGGGCACATTATCGGGGTATTAATGTGGCGCAGGGACGGACTAGCACGAGCTACAGGGTAGTGTCTGATAAGGCCGGCCTCAGTGGGAGGGCTCAGAAACACCTGCCCGGTTTTATCTTCAGTGAGCAGCCTGCCGCAACAATGGCAGGATGGGGCCTGTCCACAAGTCATAAAACCTTCCGATTTGCAAGTGTACAGACTTAAAAGCATGCACCTCAGCCATTCTGGGTTGACATCGCAACATGCTAAAAAAGCAAATACATACTTGGATCAGACGACTTTCATCAGAATTCAACTTCACTGGTTGTAAAATGACACTTTTTAGGAAGTAGAAGATAACGGCCATGAGCAACTTCACTATGTCCATTTCTTGATTTAGTAGACATTTTCAAAGAGTGCACTCCATTCTTAAAGTTGCATTTTTACTTTTAAGGCATTAGTTTTGTGCCTGGCACAAATTCAGTGAGCAAATTGCAGTCGAACCGCTTTCCAATGTATCCCGTTGTTGTTTTCACCACCACAGCATAACATTTACATTTCAAAGTCGCAATTTCATAAAACACATTCTACAATTGCCAATTTTTCAACAAGCACCTTATAAATTCATTGAAACGATTGGATTTTTCCTACAGCATTCAAAACAGTCAGTTCCAAATTTCTATTATGAATTGTGAACCTCATTCCCGTTCGTCATACCATGAGAACCACCTCACTCATATGTTCTACAAATGTAGAACCTAACAGAACGGATTATTATTTATATGGAAATACTTTTATTTTAACAGTTCTTATCCACTATCTTCTTTTTAACTCATTGATTGCCAGACTTGCAAAAATGTGACCACTCCAGTGCCAGGGTTTTTTGCCATTTTCACTCAAATTCAAGGACCCACAGAATATTCAGTTTTAGGACTACACCAACATTCAATACAGCGTTAGAAACCTTAGACTCGCTTCTTTCATCAGAAAAAAAAAGTTAATTTGTAAGTTATTTGGTTCTGTAGTAACATGAGGTGCAAGTGTACTACAAATGCTGCCCTCTCGTGGAAGGGAAAAACATTGCCAGAGGTCTGACTAGCGCTTCATTGGAACCCCCCACTCCGCAAGAAAAACCAAAACCCGAACAAATTTGGGAATGGCGCTCCATGTCATATTTTCAATTCCCGAATTCAGTGAATGAGCTAAGTGAAATCAATCTTGCAAATAACTGTAAATGTCAAATATAAATTATTAAAAACTCAAATGAATAAACATGCTTTGGTTCTGCCCCACATAAAAGAATGTTTAAGGACAGACTGAAACGTGTCTCCCACGGGAAACTAGCCGGAACCCACCCAATCAATTTCATTGACGGATTTATGTAATTACAGCACTGAGAATATTTGCTTATCATCTTGGAAATTAAATATGAAATGTATTCCCACAGCCACGTCAATGTGTTCATTTACCCGAACAACTGGATGGGAAACAGCAATAAGCAGCCACTGAGCCAGATGTGACCCAAGGACGGACGGCTATTTGTGGCATCAGACGATTCTCATAGCGGTATGGCTGCAAGCCACACTTCACTTCGCACAGTCCAGTGCGTAGTTGAATGCCGCTCATTCATTGAACGTGAGGCGTTGGGCACATGAAGTCGGCGCTGAACGAGTGTCCAGATCCCTCTCATTGAAAAATGTTTTCCTCAACTGTGCAATACAGCGCTATCTTCACAGCCTCGCTTTGTTCAGCGGAAAGGTCGGTGCTGTTAGATAGTCTGCGGCTGGGTGGATGCATGGCTTGAGGAGCCCGTGACAAATTGCAAAGATGCACGACACAGTGATATATGGGTTCCTGTTTAGAGAGTTAATGGCTCGCGAAGAAGCTGTTAAAATGTCTGCTGGATTTAGTGCGCATGGATCGGTAGCACCTGCCTGAGGGGAGTAGCTGAAAAAGGTGGTGGGCAGGGTGCGGAGGGTTACAAGCTCTTAGTATATTGTTGTTTTTGTTCCTGCATTCTGATTTCCACAGTTGTGCATCCTGAGTGAAATATTTATTAGGATTGGATAGGATCTGCCCGCACAACAGCCAGGCAACGGCAGATCAGAGAACTGGGGAAAGTGAAGAATTCTAAAAGCCGACGTAGCGACAAGATGTGGCATTGTAGCGAGCTTGCTGCTGTGTCTGGTGTGAAATGACACACAACAGACAATCTCTAACAATGCCGGCCAGATTCATCATCTATCCATCACAGTTGACTTCCTGTCTTCATGTGAGCCGAGGCCTGACTCCGTGATGAACGTTTCTTCTGCACCCGTCTGTCCTTCATCCTCTTGCCGCCCCCCCCCCGACCATACTTTTATTCTGTCCCCGTCTTTGTCGCTCCCTTGCTCTTCTTTCTCTTGAGCAACTGATAAAAATAGAGCTTCATAAATCATGCATCTTCTCTCGCAGCCGAGCGAATGAGCAGCAGAAAAAGAGGCAATGAAAGAGCGAGTGTAATGTTCGGAGTGAGATGTACAGAGTGAGGTGGATGACATGAAACTCTGAGAGCAGGGCTGGGAAGTTGACAGGGGATGGATTGGAGCTGTGGGGCTCTTGGCTGCCCTCTCTTTTCTCAGCGAACAGGTTGATTCATTCTGGATTTGTGCCGAGAGGAAGAAATGAACATTAACATGCTGGGGGAGAAGGCCGCCAGACTTATGATGGTCACCCTGCCAGCAGAGTCCATGTTTAAAGTGTTCTCAGGCCAGACGCATCCCTCTCGAGTGTGCTCAGTCAATCTGTCTACCACTGTGGGTAACACAGTGCATCCCTTGAGGGGCTGGTTCAGCGAGAGGCTCAAAATCACATGAAACTACCATACAAAGCAACATGAAAGTATCCTTTCAGAAACTGAATGTAGACTTAAAGGACAACCGACACCTCCGGACAAGTTGCGTCCATAATTTATAAAATGACTTCAAATGACTTCTACTGAGCGCATTTTACAAAGATTCCACCGCATATAGCTATATTTTATGTTTGAAGACTCGCGCTTAATATTTATGAAGTCTTGTTTTCGAGTGGGTGACGATGCCCAAAGTGAAGTTGCATTCGGAACGCCCCTGAACAAGAAAGCGACACACAATGCATTTTGGATACTTTTTTTCATCTGAAAACGTGTTGATCGCGAAATTAGAAGGAAAACTACATAAATAATGCGATGGTGAACCATTGTGTGTCGCAGCCAATTGCGGTAACACGCATAAAGAAAGTGTAAGTTTACACAAATTCCCAGCGGACAAATAAGCCCACTTCATCTGCTAGATGAAACGCAGCTTGTGCGCCATTTTGTGCATTTTCTGGGCACTACATCGGAGTCCAGATCTTCACCGGTTTCATCGCTTGCAGGCGGCTCGAATTGATACGGAACGACTTCTTTCATCGATTGCAAACATTTATGCTTTCCTCTTCAGAACGATTTGAATCATATTCATAACTGGATGAGTAACAAGAAAGCATCTTTTCAGAATCTGAACTCTCTGAAGCCATTGTTTTGATTCTGGAGCAAGGCAGTTTGTGGGTTGGCAAAACCCAACGTAAGGTCACAAACACAGGGGCGGGACTTTCTGAATTTTTCCAGTTTCAAGCTCATTTGTGGCAGATTTGGGACACTTTAAGTCATTTTTATTGGTGTTTTTCATTTTACAAAAAATATCAGCCTGCGCGTTTTGGGTATTTTAGATGCTATAAAATGTTTTTCCGAGGTCAGTTAGGAAACAAAAAAATGGTGTCGGTTGTCCTTTAAAGAGGACTTTTGTTTTTTTGCAATGTTTGCATCTTACAAATCATTTGTCATGCTTAAGGAGCCATTTATTTTAATGAGTTAAACCAGTGTCTGAAACTAATGACAAAAAGTTACCAGACACCAGGGCAGACAACCCTGAAAAGTTCCCTGCCATAAAGTTGCCTGCCCAATTTTTCACAGCTTGAAACACAATAAGACGACTAATCGCAAAAAAAAACATTCTTGCAAAGTATTAAGGATTTTTTTGTAGGATGTCCCTATCACAAATGCTCCCTTGCTTAATTTATTGTAAATATAAGGGATATTTACAATAAATTAAGCAAGGGAGTATTTGATGATTTAGCTCCAGTTGTCCAATGCAATGTTTGCGTTGCGGCGTTTCCTATAACCCACGTGAACTTTTCCACGATGCTTTTAATAAAAATAATGACACATTTAATTTTTAAGCGCCTTTCAAAACTCTCAAGGACACTTTACAGTCACGGGATAATGTACGTTTAACGTTTTTTAGCGTCATAAATTTTGTTAGCTTATTTTGAATCTTGCTTCTGGGGCTATGCGATCGATAATCGGTGAAAAATTTAACCCAGATCCTTTCACAAAACGGTTCGTACATCCAACAACCACACACGATATCACCATCATACTAAAACGTGAAGACATTCATCCATCAAAACCGAAAATGAAAGGCATTAGCTTACAAAACAAGGATCGCACTCGCTGACAACTGTTGTGCTTACTTGGCTATCAGCCTTCCGGAAGTTAGCGGCCCTTCACGTGATCATAACAAAAAACGTCACGGTGGCATCTCCTATGACGCTAGGGAAAGTCCGGAAGCAGAAAGCAGGCTTATGATTGGCTGCCGTGCCGAGTATGCAAATCGACAAACGAACCTAAATTCCGAAATTTCCAAAACTCCTCTTCTTTTCCTTTCGGCTTTTCCCTTCAAGGGGTCGCCACAGCGAATCAGTAACCTCCATCTTCAGAGGTTTGATACGCATGTTTTTTTTTTTGGCCCAGCTTTTACGTCGGATGCCCTTCCTGACACAACCCTCTGTATTTATCCGGGCTTGGGACCGGCACAAGAAGACTTATGTCCCTTTGTGGCTACAGAACAAGCAACACGCTCAGTAAAAGGCTCCCAAACACAAAATGGCAACAATCAAAAACTAATGAAGATTAGAAGAAGAGAAGTTACACGCTCTGGGCATCCGGGCAGACGTTATTTTAGACACTGGTTAAACCCAGACCAATGTTCCCATTTACAAACTGAGACTCACGTTGACTTTCATGGAAGCACTTTTCATGCCCCATTTCAGAATGGGAATCTTATTCGTCTTGAAGCTCTCTTGTAAATCGCATACTGTTCCGAAGTACTTTTTTCTGTTTACAGGAGACTGATCCATCAATTAATATGCTCAGAATAAAATACAATACCATATACATTGAATGTGGTTATTTTGCCGCATGGTAAAGATGTATTTTTTTCCCATCAAATAATCCATCCATCCATTTTCTGAACAACTTCATCCCAACAAGGGATGCAGAGTGTGCTGGAGTCTATCCGAGCTGTCTTTGGGCAGTAGGTGGGAGACACAGAGACAAAAAACTAAACCCACTTACACCTTGGGACAATTTTAAGTGTTCATTGTACATACAATGAAGGATTTTGGAATGCGGGAGTAAAATTGGAGTACCCAAAGAAAACCCACAAAGTTAAAAAGCTAACTCAACACAGGGAGGCCAGAGCAAAGTCATGAAAATAATAAAGTTTGGAATTTCCTCCCAAAAAATCCAATGTCAAAAATTGCATTGTTTTCCAATATCATGCAGCCCCATGTACTACTATGATATGAAGTGCATAGCAATGAAAAAAAAACCCTGAAATTTGGATGAATTTGGTGGAAAGTATTAAAGAGAAATCACAGATGGATTCAATTCTTAAGCTCCTTTTTTCCACTGTGCACGCCCCATTGAAATTTGAAGGGGAAAGATGCCAAGTCCTTATTTGGGTAAAAATTATGAAGTGCATTCAATTCTCCAGTGACATTAGGCACAAGACAAACCCCACAGGCAAGGAAACAATACAGCTGTCCTTTCAATAACAATCCTGAGCAAGGGGTGTCTCTGCACGATTACATTGGAGCACTAACCCACTCAGACACACACGCATGACCTTGTCACAAACCGGAGCAACACACTGACACGCAGGGATAATCCGATATGGTGGAACCGGGCGTAAACGCACATTCAAGTCATCTGTGGCGACTGCAACTGTCATGGTTTTTAATTTTCAATGGCGATCCTGCACAGAGAGGCGGAAAGAGCCTCAGCGATTTGAGGATGCGAAGTAAGTGAGGTCAACCTGTGAATTAATAAATGATGGCTTGTGAGTGGAAACCCAGTCACTGTGGGGATTCCGGGTGTGAGAGTGAAAAGTTCACCAGATATACAAGAGCAAACACACATCTGGCTCTGTCGCTTTGGCAGAAAAATGCTTCCATATTTCATGAGCACGACTCGCCGACTTCACTTGTGGGCCTCGAACAAACCTGACGCTTTTATTGCAGTTGAAATTGCACATAACGGGTCACCGCTATTGGGATGGGTTTTAACTGCGGGGGGGTGAGAAAAAAAAGAACTGCTTGTTCAAACAATGCTCTCTGACACTTTTACACTCTTGTTTTATGACTCGGAAAATGTTGCTTTTCAAACTGCTAATACACTCTCACTGGTACACCTACACACTTTATAGATGTCCAAGTGCTTCTTTTGTTTCTAAATACGCCTTCACAAATAATCATGCTCACTTTGGATCGATACTCTCAGATATGTTTAAAATGTTCTACTTACTGTAACTTTGGAATTAATTCATTTCCAAACCATTTGTTGGTTTCTGTAACTTTGCAACATGTGTTTATTTAGCGAGTGGTATTTTCTTTCTACAGATTTGTCTCAGGAATGAGGTAAACTGGCATCCATACCAGCAGACTCTGGCGACAGACGGGATACACCCTGAACCGGTCAACAGTCAATTGCAGGGCACATATTAAGTATTCATTAAGTTTTTCGAGTGTTGAATTATTAACCTAACATGCATTTGGGAAAACCACGCAATCACTGGAAGAACACTGCTTTCGGCCTACCTGTGTGGCATTTGCAAAGAACTGAACAAAAAAATCATAGCCATGGTGCTGGCTTCTAGATCAGACATGAAAATCTTCACCTTGACAGAAATTATGCAGCTTCAAAAAAAAGACTACATACTTTGCGAAAAGAAAAAAATGGGAGAAATTGATTACAAGAAAAAGGTGAGTTGTTGTGTCTTTTCTTCAATGAAAGGTTTTACCTCACAGCCTTTGAACCCGACAGTAAAAAAAAAAAATGTTTCCTCTCATAAAGTTCACAGTTGTTTATTCCAACTTGATCATATTTTGTGGTTACTGGTCTGTGTGCGTGCCCGTGTACGACTCACCACACTACTGAGACGGCTGCGTGCATTTACTGCATTCTTGAGTGCCAGTTTGATCATGGCCGGAAGCCTGAGGACAACCGCCTCCATGTCCTGCTCGCCGCTCATGGATAAGGCCAACGTCCCCAAGCCATCCACGTAGGTCTTCCAATGAGGTTGCACCTCGGCCGCTCCCCCCAGGCAGCCGTGCATCACCGCTTGGCAGAAGCCTCTGCAGACTGGCGGCCCGAGCAAGCCCTGGCAGTGCGGGCAGTACCACAGTCTCATCAAGGCCCGGCCACAGTCCCGACCGGGCCGCAGATGGTCCGTGGTATTAACAACCTCGATGCCAAGGTTCAACGCCTGAAGAAAAACTCGTGTTGCAAGAAGGGAGCGGGAGAGACGAGTCATCATGAGTTTAGGATAAGGGCCAAAGGCTGCCGACTCCTTCCAGGCCTCTCTGATGCACTCCTCGGAAAAAGATCCACCGCCCCCAAGCAGGCGGCGATATGTCATGTGGAAAAGGCGGCCATAGAGCACCGCCACCATGTGATCAACTGTGGAGTCTGAGCCCAGGATGTAGAGCGACATATCCAGGAAGAGCTGCCCGACTGAGCTCTGGGCTCCGCCTCCGAGAGCGGGGAACTCCGATTTGAGCATCATCAGTGTTGCATTTCGACCGTGGCGCAGCACCAAGTCAAAGGCCTCTGCAAGACAACAAACCAACAATAGTAGATCTTAGTTATGATGAGTATATGGTGACGTGGTTATTGACAGATGGGATAAAAATTCGCTGAGCACACTATTGCCGGAGCTGCTGTAAGCCACAGTTCACATTCAGACTTGAGACTTAAGACAAACCAGGTAATTTACACCCAAAAGATATTTTTTGTTACCTGTGTCCCAGATTTATACTAGTTGCGGGTGGGCCTGTAATGTAAACAGGGTATACGTATGTTGTTCAAGCATGATCTCCCATAATTGACTGAAATATTTTTTTTCTTTGGCCCCAAAACCCCATCACAGGTATTGCCAAGATACTTTTTATGTGTTTTTAACTCATTCACTGCCAGACATCCAGAGCCAGGGTTTTTGTGACTGTCACTCGAATTCCAGGACTCACAGAATATTGAGTTTTAGGACTATATAAACATTCAATGCAGTGTAAGAAACCTTAGGCTCACTTCTTTCATCAGGAAAAAAGAGTTAATTCCTAAATGATATGGGTCTGGAGTTATATGAGCTTGAAATGAGGGCGGCTGTCCAAAATACAATGCAATACATACATATTGGTTTATATAGCGCTTTAAGGGACAACCGACGTCACGTTTTTGTTTCTTAACTGACATCAGAAAAACGTTTTATAGCATCTAAAACACGCGGTATGATATTTTTATTCAAATGCAAAACACCAATAAAAATGACTTAAAGTGTCCAAAATCTATATATATATATATATATCTAAATGCATCTCTTGATTCTGCACTATGTACAGTCTTGTTTATAGAACGGTTTTTGCACATCTACATTTGCACAGTATACAGTTGACATTTTTATTTTGTTATGCTTAGAATATCTTGTTTTCTATCCTTTCACTCCCACCCCTACCCCATCCCTCTTCAATTGCTGCTGTGGACTGCAAATTTCCCCATTGCGGGACGAATAAAGGTATTCTGATTCTGATCTGCAAAAAATTGAGCTGCGAATTGGGCATTTTCAGAAAGTCCCGCCCTCAGTTTGTGACGTCACGCCAAGACGTCTTGCCTTGCTGGAGAATCAAAACAATGGTTTCAGATTCGGAGAATATGCTTTCTTGTTACACCACCAGTTATGAATATGATTCAAATAGTTCTGAAGAGGAAAGCATACATGTTTGCAATCGATTAAAGAATTTATTCCATGCCATTTTGAGGCAACATTGGGGAGAAACGATCACCAGAAAAGAGGCACAAAATGGCCTGTGGCCACCTCCGTTTCCACAGGCTGATAAATTCCTTATATGGATTTTGGGTGCAACACAAGGTTTTCAGACCAAACAATACAGCAAAATACATTGATGTGATGGAAGGACTGCTACAATGTGTCTTTCTTTCGCTCAGGGTGCGTTCCTTTAGTGACGTCACGTACGGACTCGTCACCAACTCAAAAACAAGACTTCCTGAATATTCAGCGCGAGTCTTAAAACGTAAAAAATAGCCAAATGCTGGGGAATCTTTTTAAAATACGCTCAGTAGAAGTCATTTGAAACCATTTTACAAATTATGGACACAACTTGTCCGGAGACGTCGGTTGTCCTTTAACAACAGCTGAAGCTTGAACAAGGCGCTAACATGGAAAAAAAGGAAAAGCTGCCCCCTTGTAGAAGGAAAAAAACATTGCCAGAGGTCTCGCCCGCACTATCTTGGCACCCAAGTGAGAAAAAACAAAACCTGAACTAATTCGGGAATGGTGCTCAACGTCGTATTTTCAATTCCTAAATAAATTCGGGAATGGCAGTGAATGAGTTAAAGTGCATTCTGCTGCCCTTTTGCTCATCGGGTCGAATCTTTCTAAAAATTCTGCAGTATAAAATACAATTCATTCCAACAATGTGATGAAAAAAAAAATAAAAAAAACAAACAGGAAATCCCAATGTCTTTATTAGTGTGCATTGTACATCAGATACTGTACAAAAGCGTCCATAGAGAGTGTGCAAGAAGCAATGCAAGCATGGAAAGAAAATAATCAGTGGCATTTTGAGGCTCCAAGAGTCAACGTCTTATCTCCAAGCTGGCGTAGGAGATGACGGCTCTATCAATGCAGCCAGCAGCCATCGTATGAAAGGACAATAACAGCAGGGATTTTGAGCACGATTACCAAACTTCACGGGGAGCTGAAAGTCGATGCAATGAAGCTTTTCCCTGGAGAGAAGCAAGATGCTAAAGTTCTACCCCCCACGGGTCCTCTCCACCTCTATTTTGAATGATGGCTCCATCGTTGATATGCAGCAAGATACATTACTTTGAGCGACTTCGAAGGCAATTATTGGTTGATTTGCTTGAACAGCATGCCATTTCATCTTTTTTTGGTGGTGGTGGTGGTGGGGGGGGCTGATTTCACGGGAGATGGGTTGATGGAGAAACTTTCTTTCTCATCTTCATTCTGCATCAAATGATCCCCCAAACAGTCATGAGAGACATTTACACATCAAAACGATCTTCCAACCTGTCTCCTGAGTGCAAAGCCTAAAAATAAGTTTAGCATTGAATATTTTTACTCTTGACAAAAGTGACAAAAGTTGATGTATGACACAAGAGCCTCAAAACCTATGCGCATCTCTTTTGCTTTGAATAAGAGCTGTCATTGAGCTTCTGGATGAGATGTATGGATCTTCTGAGAAGAGAATCACACAGGAGATACAGTGTCAGGTAAGTAAATACCCAATTTGTCTCATGGCAAGAATAAACATGATGAAAGTCAGTACAAGCACATTACCAGTTCTTTCAAAAGTGTTGGAACGGCAAGGTCACTTCCCTTAGATTCAGTTGTGCTTATAAATGAAATGATATTATTATTATATACTGAAGACATTTGGGCTTCAGATCAAAAGATGAATACAGTATCAGACAAAAATTCATACTTCCAACATTTATTTCGTGGTATTTAACTCTAAACGACAAGTCAGAACTCGGTCCGGCGTCCCAGTGTGGAGTTTGCATGTTCTTCCCGGGGCCGCGTGGTTTTTCCACGGGAGCTCCGGTTTCCTACCACAAAACATGCATGGCAAGCTGATTGAACACTCAAAAATTGTCCCTACGTGTGAGTGTGAGCGCAGATGGTTGTTGGCTGGCAACCAATTCAGGGTGTCCTCTGACTTGTGCCCAAAGATGGCTGGGATCGTCTCCAGACCCCCCCCCCCCCCCCCCCCCCCCCCCCCCCCCCCCCCCCCCCCGACCCTCGTGAGGATTAAGTGGTCCGTAAATGGATAGATGAATGGGTGACAAGTCAGAACACAGCATCTCTTATTGAAAAATGCCTACTTTTAAAGTGAGCAAAAGTACCACACTTTTAGCACTAAAAGTCGCACCTAAAAGCTCCTAAAAGATTTCCTCAAACGCCGACAGTGTGCCTTATAATCCGATGCACCTTTTTCTGTTTTGTGGGATTTGGCATTTTCAAGGTTATGAAAAGTGTTTTGTTCCAGATTCAGTGTATTTGAAGGCTCGATTTCAATATGCATTGTATTCCCTTTAGTATAGCTCCATCTCGTGGATACATAATGCCACCGCAGCCACTGTTGTAGCTTCTATTCTATGCGCCTGAGAATGTGTTGCGCCGCAGATATATGAAAACAGTTTTGAATTTGGCCATTGAATCACGGTGCGCCTTACAATCAAAGCATCTTATAATGTGCAAAATACAGTCTTGAAATTGATATGATGACATGAAAGTGAAGAATATGAATAAACAACACAATTTGTTCAAAATAATTTAAATCCTAAACACGGTTGTAAAAGGTAGCCGTCGTCAGGCCATGGCAAGCAGAGACTGTGGAAGATCCCCATTGAATTCAGAGGTCCCAAGGTAGAGTTCTCTTCAGAGTTTCAAGGAGAGCTGTTGATACGTTTCTTAACAGCGTCGTAGACAAACACGGATAGATAGATATTTCTTCGGTTGGTGCTTATAATCAGATATTTCTTCAGTTGGTGCATACCTGGTCCTTGTTCTCATTTTTTGAGGCGAGCTGCCTTGATGACGCACACACACTCGCACACACGTACACACCATAAATAATAACTCGGTCTTTCATGGACTTCTCTCAAAGGGACTCTGTATTGTTCACACTTAAAACGGGCTTTGTGGGGTAGGTATGGTGTGATATGAGTGTTGAGTAGATTGTTATTGATGATTTGAAGTAGATGTTAGCTAATATGATCATTTGATATGCTTTCATCCAGTGGTTATTTTAATAATATTGCTTCAGGAGAAAGTAAGGCGAGCACAATGTTATCGCCTTTGTATTCGGCAAAATGGTTTGATGAAGGAGTATAAAGAGAATTGACGGGCAGGGCTTATTGGTTTACATTTTTAGACTGCCGCTCCATCTGACAGACACAGTACCTTCCCGTGTGATCACTCGGGAGACGAGATGAAAATGGGAGGAATGCGGTAACAAGCCACTCATCAACCTCAAGTGTATTTGTTCCTCTTAGCTGTTTTTTTTTTATTTTCCTCTAATTCAGCCGCTACCTGTAGTATCTCTTTCCCCACAGGGAGCAGATCCACTTTGTAAAGTTTCACAGAAAGACTAGAGGGCTCATGATAAATGCAATTCATTGGATGTAAGTCGCCAAGGGTCGTGGCAAGAAAGACCGCAAGCCCATTTCCTGTGCATGCTGCTGTTTTCCTTTCATCAGTGAAAGCATTTGTGGGATCAGGTGTCCTCTAATGGACAGAGAGGGCCCGTATGTCAGAGACCTGTGACATTCTGGATGCAACGATAGGGGGGTTGAGAACGCACATTAGCGAAGAAGGAGCCCACAGATGGATAGCAACGGGGACACAATTAGAATGATCAGACATGTTTGCTTTGTCTATGTCACAGATGGAGGCAAGCTGGCGGCCCGTTCGTCCTCTTGGACTGAGTGTTTTGTATACGCGCGCCAATCGAGCCATATTGAAATATGTAAGCCTCATTCACCCTGTGAGTGAACTGGCAACTGGAGAGGGCACAAGCAAGAGCAGACTACAACATGTTATACACACAGGCTGGAATTCTAATTTGGTTTCCATCCCTATCTACATGTCCTTTCAATTTTACCTAATTTGAGCGTCTCATTCCCTTTGAGGATTAAAATACAGATCAGATCTTTCAGAGTCCTACAAAGGGCCTTGACTGTCAACAGTGTTATACAGTACTGACATCATGTAAGCATATTGGGAAGCAGATCATCCTTCTCAGTTTGTCATGGCATTATCCAAAGTTTGCCTGACGCCCCCCCCCCCTTCATTTAGATATCAAAAAGCTGAAACTGACACGAAGCGCGCTTCTCATTTAATCTATTAATTCCCTGTCATTGCACATATACGATGTTCATGAAGCCCTCAGACCGCTTGTCAAATTAATCAGCTGTAGGGCCCGCGGCAGACAAGACTGGCTGACCGCCGACAGCGGCTGTCTGCAATGGCAAACTCGTTCTCAACTGCTTCATCAATCTTCGCACCATTCTCCCATTATCCACGCGCGGGAAAAACATCAATAAATTACCACAGCAATGAGACTAATCCATTTGGTTGATGGAGTGTCACCTCGAGACGCCACAGACTGATGTAGAAGTTGCAAGCACCTGGTCCGGTGACAAAATAGCACAGGCACAAGCTTCCCAGGGAAGACTGGCAGTCACATTCAAAAAGGATTAACTGCACGGGCTGTTTTTTCTCTTCTTTCTTTGTGTTACCTTACGTCAAATTTCACTCCTCACGATGTCAAAAGGGAAAACTTAGATGACTACTACGGAAATGCAAATGCAAATTGTTGCAATATAGCAAAAAGATGCCATTGGGTGTATGTCTCTGTATGTGAAATCCACTCCTCCATCCATTTTCGATCATGCTTGTCTTCATTAGGGACTGAGTTGGAGCCTAGCCAAGATGACTCTGGGGAGGCAGATGACCTACACTAATTGTAGCGCACATATGAACAAACAACCACTAACTATGTATTTGCTGGAAAGGCAGCCACTCTCGCGGCGCCGTCTTGAAGTCAAAAGAACAAAAAAAACTAAATAACAAATAACATGACAAAACAAAGACACAGAGAGACATTCATTTTTAAGCACTTTCTGTACCCTCTTTGTTACATAAAGCAGTTCCAGATGAAAGAGGAGAGGATCAAAGCGTCTCTTCACCAGTGGATCAGGGACATCATGGTGGAATATGCACGTCAACTACAAGCTAAATGTTGAAAGCAAACACGAAGCTGTAGCATCCATTGATGAAAAGAGATCGTCTCACATCTCCTGTCCCCCATAAATAAGAGTTGTTGCTCATGCATATGACAATTTGTCAAACAAAATGACATGAAAACTTGACTTGTGTGTGGGCAGTATGGGCATCGGTTCTCACTCAGTGACGGTGTGAATGTGGGTGTGACTAACTGCCGACCAGTTCAGGGGTCCAGAAACTCCTGTGAGCCCGTCCAGGATAAGCCGTGTTGAACGTGGATAGATGGATGGATTATAGAATTAACTAGAGGTCTTATTATTATTATTTTATTATTTTTACAAATGATTTTTAATTGAGTCCGTTCACTAATTTAAAAACATTCCATGATGACGAGAAAAATATGCACATATCCAGTTCTTAATCTGCACACACACGCACGCACGCACGCACGCACGCACACACACACACACACACACACACACACACACACACACACACACACACACACACACACACACACACACACACACACGCACGCACACGCACGCACGCACGCAGAGGCTGGGTTGAGTTGAGGAACAATGAAAACAGGATTCTGATCAGGCCCAGATAGCATCGCCAGTACACTGTGAGGGCCAGTGGAGAACAAGGTGGGAATGAGATTTGTTTTAGGTTATTCTGTCTGTCGTTTACGGTAAACAAACACCAACAAACATGGCTCCAGCACACTAAACCACGACACATACCTGCCGAGCATAACAGTAGCCAGGCGGCCACACTGTGGGTCAACATTTGGCACACCATTGTGTGAAAGTCAGGTATGACTCACAGGTGACCATGAGAGAGATCACACACCAGAAGATCATCGTTTTCATTCATAAAAAAGTTGGGACAATTTTCCCTCAAAACCACACCAAATGCAAGGAAAATTCAACATTTTCATCTTCGGAACCAGTCACATTGTGTCTAATGAAAAGGCAAGCAAGAAAATATCCATCCATATTCTCAACTCCATTTGAAATTGATTATTGGTTCAAGAAGCACATTTCCCATCAGGACCATCATCTCTTCCAATTTGCAGCTAGGGAATGCAGGAACAAATCGTGCGGCATGGTAGTTGATACAAAAGATACCGGGCTGCTTTCTCTCTTTCAGTTTTTCTGACTTTCACTCTTGACTCCATCCTTCTGTGGTGCTCGGCAAGGTCAAAAGGGACAACTTGCAGGCTGCGTCGGAAGACAGGACACTGCAGTGCAGAGGACACGGCAGGGAGCAGGGGACACCAGAGCATAAGCAAAGCCAGTAAAGGGCCAGAGGGCAGAAGAAGGACAGTTTTAGTATGATCTTCCCAGAAAGGCAACCTTGAGTGAGGCTTTGAAGCAGCATTCAAAGGCAGCAGAGTCATGTGTTGCCAGAGCTGCAAGACACACTCGGCACTTCTTGGCAAAAGTCAAGGCCGCTGATGATGTGAAGGCACAACTTCTGACTCTGGACTCTTTCCAATACAGACTGGATCATTCAGTGAAATATGAATCCAATAATCAGTGGGAGGAAGTCAGATTGAGCATCAACCAAAACTTTGTTTCCACCTTTCACTTCCTGCATGCAAGTGATGTGAGCCACAGCAAAGGTGGTGAGGTCTCAGTGTGTGATGTAACACCATAACGCGTCCAGTCCAGCATGGCTTTGTGGAACCTTCTGTGCAGTTCGCTTCTCTGAAAGAAAAAAAAACATGTTGACTTGGTGTGCAAATCCAAGCCTTGTTTGTTCAAGATAACTTTCCTGTCGAAATTAGGAATATATGTTGCAATCTCACCTCCTTTTGAACTCAGATTGACACATGTTAAATGTCAGACGGTGAGATTCTTTCAGTTTGAACAGGACTACACAAACCATAGGAGAAGCGCTACATAAATATAAATGTATTATTTTGTGTACCTGATCCTAACCACCAAAATACAGTATTCCAACATACACCAGATTAAAAAGTGCGACAACAAAGCAATGACATGAACTGAAACGATGGGTATACAGAAACCTCTGCATCCCTCATGAACACACCTCCAGCACGCTAGCTGCGGTTACTTGTCCCGAGTGCAAACAATTTAAGACTACACGTATTGAACAGCCAAGCTCAAGCGCCCCACTCAAAATCAAGTAGCTCCACTTTGTTCATCCAACATGCATCTGTGAGGAGATCCTGTAGCGTGAGATGAATATGCTCCCACACACGCGCCACTTCGCCTGTGCAAAAATATATTTCAAAAGAAATGTATTTTCCAGATCACAAACGCGCACTGACTGACGCGCGCTGACTGATATCAAGCGCTCGAAGAGTCTATCTGTTTTGAAATGCGGTGTGGAGGCGATGAATGAGAAATAATCTGTGAGTTTGGAAAAGGCCGACAAGATGACATGTGATAGAAGTTCTTCAAACCGATGAGTGCACAGTGGGAAAGATATAGAGCGAGAAGAACAAGGAGTGTGAACGATGGAAAGATCCGGCGAGGGTGTCACTGAGATCGCTGCTGACTTTGTTCTATACGCCAAGGACGTGATGTTCTCATCACTCTCTTCCTCTGTCACTAAAATGTCACAGAAATGACTGGTGGGATGCCCCCAAATGAATAGAAAGCACAAGACAAGTTCCGTTGGCTTCGAAAATATGTCTTTTTCCTCATCATTAAGTGTAATTCAGAAATAGTAGCATTTGAAGGAAACAAACCTCGTGCACTTAACTGGTAACGGGCTTCAGGGTAGAGAAGGTGCAGAATAAACAAGTCTCGAGTAAAACATAAAACATCTCGAATGAGATGTTTTATTGGAACAGAATTTGGTTGTGAAAATTGAACCACTCCTTTACTACATAACCGTTAATGAAGTTAAAATAGTTAACGCATTATACTTGTCTCTAATGCCTTGTGTTGTGTATAATTACAATCAAAAGGGTGGTGGGGGAAGGAAAAGTGAGCAAATTCTGCTTTATTTCCTAAATTAACTCATTGACTGCCAGCCGTGCAAAAATGTGCCCACTACAGTGCCAGGGTTTTGTCATTGTCACTCGAATTCCAGGACCGACAGAATATTCACTTTTAGGACTACATAAACATTCAATGCAGCATAAGAAACATTAGACTAGCGTGCTTGGAATCCAAGAACATGAATGAGCAAAATAGCAGTATAGATTTAGAAGGCTCATTTTAAAAGAATTCACTGCTTTTTATGGGAGTGGATCTGCATTTCATACACCCAAAATCCAGATCCCATTTCTTATTTGTAGATATAGTGTATTGTCAATTTGCCGGAAATATTTAGATTTTTTTTCATTTTGTCTCTTGTGTCAAAGTCCTGCAGGAGCAAGTGAGTAGGGAGTACATTAGACAACAAACATGCTTAATACACTCCCTTCAAAAGAATTCTCTTGTGTAACAATCAATTTGAAGCTAAGCTTTTAGTTGATCCTGTTATTAAACGCGCTAATAGCTTGAAAGCATATCAGACACAGCAATGAGACGCCGATTGTTGAGCGCCACCTGACGCAAACATTACAGCAAAGTCTGTGATTGACATTGAAAAATTAAAATCGACTTAAAGAGGAGGAAGAAGAGGCTCGTGGAAGTCTCCAACGCGGACAGCTGAGAGGTAAGAAACTGCGATCTTGAGAGTCTCGTGAGTTTCCGTTCACATTTTCACGCATGGTCTCGCTGCTTTTGGTCTGCACAAGTGTGAAAGATCGGCTGCAAGTGGCTCGGATCTGTCCCGTTAATGGACATCACAATAAGCCTCGTATCATAAAGTAAAATATTAAAATAACTATGAATAAGCTGCCGTCTTAAATGACAATGTGAATTGCACAGAAAACACACGCTTGCTTCTGACTGAAGAATTTTCAAAAGAATCACTTCCCCAAAGTCAGCGTTCTGGTTAATCTGAGCAGATTGTGTACCTTGTCAGCCAAAGTTTATGGATAAACAAGCTAATTGAGTAATGCTGCACAGATGAAGGCACTCTCCCAACTGTGCTATAAATAGGTGAGAGGTAAGAAATTCTGCTGCATGATGGGATGGAAACTGAAAACTCTGTTGTTTATGTGTGAGAGATGAAGCACAAACACCTACGCCACCTAAGTGACTTAGGGGAACCCTCAACTTCAACAGCCACATCTTTCTCACCGCGTCTTCACACAATCTGTCATCCCAAATGTGACTCTGGTTTGTAAATCCCCAAAACACACGCACACAAACTGACAGTGATGCCAGTTTAGCAGAATGTGTGTTTCAGTCACCGCAACAAAAATGAAATACACAGAGGCACAACCACTCTGACAAGCTTCTGGTTTGATCAAAGCTGCGGCGCACAAACACATATGCGCACACACACGCGCGCACACACACACACACACACACACACACACGCACACACACACACACACACACACACACACGCGCGCGCGCACACACATATACACGCACACACACACACACAGACACGCACACACACTCGTCTTCATTAATTCGAGCCGCTCTAACCTTCTGTGCCCTCTTCTCCCCAATTTTTCACCTCAAGTACTTTCTACATTCATATGAACTGAAAAAGAAATACAGGAGATGGTAATAATGTTATGGGTGTGGAGGTCAAAGGAAAAGCAATGACACAAGGCCATGTTTATGTTATTTATTGCAAGGAGAAAATACATTTCATCCCCTTTTCCCCTTTGCAGCCCCAAAATCCCTCTTGAACCCTGTCCTCCTATCCTCCGTGAATCACATCCTTACATTACGATTTCAACCAACACTGAATTTTTAATAAGGGTCTCAGTAAGAGGGGAGCTGGCTTCTTCCATTCACTTTCACCCAGCACCTTTCACTCACCTTCACTCCTCTCTCTAATTCGCCCACGCAAGGCCCGATTTCTCACTTTCCCCTTCCCAAAGTCAGTGATGAATGGGTGAATGCTGCCATCTCTGTGCACCCACCAGCGAAAGGCAGAGGCCAGCTAACGCTGCTTCGACGCTCCCGGGATCATAGGCAGGAGAGACAGTAATTAATCCTGGAGGCAGTGCTGCGGGATGTGCTGTGTGCTTCAAGAACATATGGGGTGCGTGAGGGTGTGAAATTCCAGACAGTTATATTAATACTATGTAAAACTCGGGGTGATTTGTCTCAGATCACCGTGTGTGTGTGTGTGTGTGTGTGTGTGTGTGTGTGTGTGTGTGTGTGTGTGTGTGTGTGTGTGTGTGTGTGTGTGTGTGTGTGTGTGTGTGTGTGTGTGTGTGCGTGTGTCTGTGTGTCGATGTGCACCTTAAATAACACCACTTGGGTACAGACTGCAGCAGCCAGAGGCAGGACATACAAGACTGTCCTTCAACTCTTGGGTCAAACACACTGAAATACACAATACACACACAGGCGCGCGCACACACACACGCGCGCGCACACGTGCACACACACACACACACACACACACACACACACACACACACACACACACACACACACACACACACGCACACAGAGTTCATTGGCAACAATGAAGCACATACTGTAGCTATGGAAAGCCAACACAAAAAGTGTGAAAGGGTTGTGAAATAATATTCCAGCTCCTTTTTGTTGGAGTAAATCGATTGTCGGCGGCACTCTGAATAATAACTAAGGTCTAATTGGGTGCAGACATCTGAGAAGCCTCCAAACGCCACATTTCCTCAAACCGCAGTCATGGGTGTTACTCAACGGCAGGCAGTATCAGGACTTTATTTGTACACATTTTTAAAAGGGAAAGTCCACCCAAAAATAATAATATAATAATATCTTTTTAATGGTGATACTAGTGCAGCATGGAGTCTTGCACACTGCAAGACTCCAAACTAGGGTGCGGAAAATCATACTGGACTCTCCGCACCCTGCCCACCACCTTTTCCAGCTACTCCCCTCAGGCAGGCACTACCGATCCATGCGCACCAAATCCAGCAGACATTTAAACAGCTTCTTCCCCCAAGCCATTAACTCTTTGAACAGTAGCCCAAATGGAATTCTATTGCGCCTCTTTGCAATTTTTTTTGCTGATGATACTACGTGCAGCGTGTTCGACCGGAAACAAATTCCTTGTGTGTTCTACATACTTGGCAATAAAGATGATTCTGATTCTGATGTTCAACCCGAGTTCTACATATTTGGCCAATAAAGATGATTCTGATTCTGATGCTCCGTCCACCCCCAATATACTAGTCTATATATTCTTATTACTATTGTATAGGAGTTAAGCAGCGAAATCTACTTGTATCCATTTAAGGGGCTGTCATTTTGCTACTGAGTGTTGACTTAAAAGCCTGCTCAGGGCCCAAGTAATGTCCCATCACAGCTTGCCTCTTCTCTGAAGTCGAGCTGGTAATAATAGTACCGCACGTTTATGCATTTTATTTGTGGAATGGACTATGCATATAAGTGTTAACATATAACGAGGGCTTCCCCAGTAATACTATTTGATTGCTGTAATGGTAAACAATACACTTACAATATATCATAATATACAGGCGAATGCAGGCTAAAATGAGGAGTCCACGCAATGACTTTGTTGTGTGCATGACCTCGCACAACTACAAACAACACAATTGATTCATCACCTCATTAAATGCCACAACGAAGAAAATAGCTTTCATCTCACCAAATAATTTATAGTCGTTTATATTTGAAGTTATGGCGTTTTGGGTGTATCACATTTGCTAACATGCCTGTCACTCTCTCTCTCAACTCGTATCCCATTCAGAGAAGGCAGACTTAGACCACTTTAAAAATATTGCTGGTCTTAACAATAGTATTTTCACATCCTTGTTGTTCTAAAGACAATTTAAGGCACTTCAGCACGGACGGAGACCATTAGCTGTGCACAGAGAGCATCCATGTGTGATTGTGTAACTTTGACTGACACTGACTGCTGCGAGCAGTTGATGATATAAATAATCCAAATTTAGGCTACACAAAGTCCAGTTGACTTTATTACATCAATATTGGGGATCACCTGTTCTTATTATTTTAGTGGACGATACTGTTACGATTTGCATGGTGGTGATGGCAGTTATGGATCCCAAAAAGCAGGCAGGAGGGAGCAGCAGGTTGTATTTGAGAAATTGTATTACAATAAAGTTACAGGAACAAAATCTAATCTATCTAAAAACATCTCATCTAAAAACAGGAACAAATTCTAAAACATCAAAGTCCTTCAAACAGAAAAAAAGTATTAAATAAAGACCAAGAGTAAAAGTCTGCCAAGATGAAATAAACATGCACAGCATACAATGCACAATGCATACAATTGCGTACAATGCATACAATGACCCGACGCCGAATGGTGGTGCCGGGAGTCCTTTTTGACTGCCATTGATTGGAACCACCAGCACGTGCGAGGCTGCACGCAGGGCTGACAGCGCTACCCGTTGGTCGCCAATCCGAACGTGGCAATCTGCCACTGATCGGGACGACCAGCACCTGTGATGGTGCGGGCGGGGCGGACAGCACCACCCGTTGGTCGCCAACCAGATCATGACAGATCAGAATCAGAATCATCTTTATTGCCAAGTATGTAGAACACACAAGGAATTTGTTTCCGGTAGAACACGCTGCACTAGTATCGTTGTCAAAAAAAACTGCTAAGTGGCACTATACAGTTCCATTTTGGCTACTGTTGAAAGAGTTCAAAGAGTTAATGGCTTGGGGTAAGAAGCTGTTTAAATGTCTGCTGGATTTGGTGCGCATGGATCGGTAGCGCCTGCCTGAGGGGAGTAGCTGGAAAAGGTGGTGGGCAGGGTGCGGAGGGTCCAGTAGGATTTTCCGCGCCCTAGTTTGGATTCTTGCAGTGTGCAAGTCCTCGAGAGTGGGTAGGGCGGTGCCAATTATTTTTTCCGCCATCCTAACTGTCCGTTGAAGTCGGATTTTGTCCATTTTTGTGGCGGCCCCGAACCAAACGGTGATGGAAGAACACAGGATGGATTCGATGACAGCCGTGTAGAAATGTTGCAGCACCTCATGTGGCAGGCCATGCTTCTTTAGCAGCCTCAGGAAGTACATTCTCTGTTGGGCCTTTTTCTGGATAGAGTTGGTGTTGACCTCCCACTTCATGTCCTGGGAGACTGTGATTCCCAGGAACTTGAAGGTCTCAACGGTTGACACCAGGCAGTTGGATAGTGTGAGGGGTAGCTGTGGTGATGGATGTTTCCTGAAGTCCACGATCATCTCAACTGTCTTGAGCCTGTTCAGCTCCAGGTTGTGACGGCTGCACCAGAGCTCCAGCTGCTCCACTTGTTGTCGGTACGCAGACTCGTCGCCGTCTTTGATGAGACCGATGACCGTGGTGTCGTCTGCGAACTTTATGAATTTGACAGCTGGGTGCGTTGAGGTGCAGTCGTTTGTGTAGAGAGAGAAGAGCAATGGAGAGAGGACGCATCCCTGCGGGGCTCCAGTGCTCGTGGTTCGTGTTGTGGATGATATATTTCCCAGTCTGACCTGTTGTGTCCGTCCTGTCAGGAAGCTGAGGGTCCACTGGCAGATCGTGGGGGACACACCAAGCTGGAGAAGTTTGGGGATGAGGAGTTCTGGGATGATGGTATTGAACGCAGAGCTGTCGTCCACAAACAGGATCCTTGCGTAGGTACATACAATGACTTATTTGTCGATGAGAAGGTTTCTTCAGCCGTCATCTGTACAAAAGTGAAGGTTTCGGACGTTTCGCCTCCTATCCAAGAGGCTTCGTCAGCGAACTAAAGTCTGACTGGTCGTATCGGCCCCATTTATATATCCCTAATGTCCAGACTTGGTGGCGCCGGACACCGCTATGATAGGTCCCTACTCTCAGGTTGGGGGGGGCGCGGGACACCCCCCTGTGGCCCCACTGATTGTTCCTACATTCCTGACTAACGATTGGCCTATTACACCCACTCCCCCCGGTATCACCTCATCAGCATAACGACCCTCATCAGCATTGCGAAAGTTGCCTAACCTGTTTTGCCTGAGCAGGCTATTGTATGAACGATCCAAATTGAACCTCACACCACCAGACCGGTTTAATGAAGGATTTTGTTGTTTTATAAGAATCGCCTCTTTTACCCCCCTTTCAAACCATCTATGTTCTTTCGCTAAGATTTTAACCTCATTGTCGTCAAATGAGTGGTTGCTAGCTTTTAGGTGCAAATGTACTGCCGATTGAGGCCCACTAGTATTATCCCTGCGATGTTGATAAAGTCTTTTTTTGAGAATTTGTTGAGTCTCCCCAATGTACTGCTCTTTACAATTTTCATTCTTACAATGTATGGAATAACCTACATTACTTTGTTTTTCATTTGGTAGCCTATCTTTTGGATGCACTAATTTTTGCCTTAACGTGTTTATCGGTTTGAAATAAGTAGGAATTTTATGTTGCCAAAGGACTCTTTGTAATTTTTCAGAAACTCCTGCAATGTACGGTACTGCTACTCCTCTCCTTTTAGAATCTTGAGAATTATTGGTTTCGTTCGCTATTCTTTCTTTCTGACATTTGTTGAATGACCACTGAGGGTACCCACAGTTAGTGAGTGCTCTCCTGATATGTTTTGACTCCTTTTCTCTACCTTCAGTGCTAGTTGGTATTAGTTTAGCCCTATGCTGGAGGGTTCTGATAACTCCTAGTTTATGTTGTAAAGGGTGGTTAGAGTCAAAAAGTAAGTATTGGTCAGTGTGCGTAGCCTTCCTAAAGACTTCTGTTTTTAGCGCTCTGTCCTCTTTTATAATTACTTTACAATCCAAGAAGGCTAGTTGGTTCTCTTGAATGTCCTCACGAGTAAATTTAATGTTGAAGTCTACAGAGTTGAGATGATCTGTGAAGGATTGAATTTCTTGTTTCTTAATTATGACAAAAGTATCGTCCACATATCTAAACCAGTGTCTAGGTTTTGTCCCTGGGAAGGATGTGAGGGCCTGTTTCTCCATCTCTTCCATGTAAAGATTAGCCACTATGGGTGAAACTGGTGAGCCCATAGCACAACCATGGATTTGTTTATAAAATTTTTCCCGAAATTGAAAATACGTAGTATTAAGGCAGATTTCTAATAATTGGCAGATGTGATCCGGTTTCAGTTTGGTTCTTTCATGCAGAGAAACATCCGCCAGCAGCCTCGTCCTCACCACTGAGACTGCTGCTGGGGTTGGGACAGATGTAAAGAGAGAAGTCACATCGTATGATGCCAAAGTTTCCTCAGGTTCCAATATGAGGTCTTTGATCCTCTCTACAAACCCTGTGGTGTTCTCTACGTGGTATTCTGTGTTACCAACCAACGGAGCTAAAATAGTTTTTAAATATTTGGCTACATTGTATGTAGAGGAGTCAATGCTACAAACAATGGGTCGGAGGGGGAACCCTTCTTTATGTATTTTTGGCAGGCCATAGATACATGGCGTGGCCACTCCCGGGTATAATCTAAAATACATCTGTTTGTCTATATGTTTTCCTTTCTCTAGCTTTTGGAGACAGTCAATCATTTCTTTCTTGTATCTATTGGAAGGGTCCCTTTTTAGTTGCTCATACGTAATAGGCCAATCGTTAGTCAGGAATGTAGGAACAATCAGTGGGGCCACAGGGGGGTGTCCCGCGCCCCCCCCCCAACCTGAGAGTAGGGACCTATCATAGCGGTGTCCGGCGCCACCAGGTCTGGACATTAGGGATATATAAATGGGGCCGATACGACCAGTCAGACTTTAGTTCGCTGACGAAGCCTCTTGGATAGGAGGCGAAACGTCCGAAACCTTCACTTTTGTACAGATGACGGCTGAAGAAACCTTCTCATCGATGGACCACTCCTGTACGACTGAGAGCTTACACAGAAATGACTTATTTGGCCACTGTGGCAGGAAGAGCAGAGGTCATACTGCAGGGATGTCAAAGTCATTTTTTGCCGCGGGCCACATTGTAGTTATGGTTTCCTCTCGAGGGCCGTTATGAATTTGGGGAACCCATTAGAATGTTTAAATCCCTTCAAATATTACATATAAAGCACACAGTAAATTAATGAATAACTCGTTTTCAAATCTGAAGTCAAGAATAATGACTTTTATTGTGGTTGACATCCAAAAATATGAAATTTTTGCCGATTTGAAAATGACACCACCATTTCCCCGGTCTGCCCACCATTACCAGAAACTACCGTATCTCCGCCCTCTGCCCTACAGATCCACGAACTGGACGTTAGACGGCTCTTCAAGCAGCAGAAGATCAAGAAAGCTGCAGGACCTGACAGAGTGTCCCCCTCCTGCCTGAGAGTCTGCGCTGACCAGCTGGCTCCGGTCTTCACACAAATCTTTAACAGATCCCTGGAGCAGTGTGAAGTCCCATCCTGCTTCAAACAGTCTACTATCGTCCCAGTTCCAAAGAATCCAGCACCCTCGGGATTGAACGACTATAGACCTGTCGCTCTGACGTCTGTGGTCATGAAGTCCTTTGAACGCCTCGTGCTGAACCACCTAAAGAACATCACCGGACCTCTGCTAGATCCTCTTCAGTTTGCCTACCGGGCAAACAGGTCTGTGGAGGATGCAGTCAACATCGGACTGCACCACATCCTCGACCACCTTGACAACACAGGAACCTACGCAAGGATCCTGTTTGTGGACTACAGCTCTGCGTTCAATACCATCATCCCAGAACTCCTCATCCCCAAACTTCTCCAGCTTGGTGTGTCCCCCACGATCTGCCAGTGGACCCTCAGCTTCCTGACAGGACGGACACAACAGGTCAGACTGGGAAATATATCATCCTCAACACGAACCACGAGCACTGGAGCCCCGCAGGGATGCGTCCTCTCTCCATTGCTCTTCTCTCTCTACACAAACGACTGCACCTCAACGCACCCAGCTGTCAAATTCATAAAGTTCGCAGACGACACCATGGTCATCGGTCTCATCAAAGACGGCGACGAGTCTGCGTACCGACAACAAGTGGAGCAGCTGGAGCTCTGGTGCAGCCGTCACAACCTGGAGCTGAACACGCTCAAGACAGTTGAGATGATGGTGGACTTCAGGAAACATCCATCACCACAGCTACCCCTCACACTATCCAACTGCCTTGTGTCAACCGTTGAGACCTTCAAGTTCCTGGGAATCACAGTCTCCCAGGACATGAAGTGGGAGGTCAACACCAACTCTATCCTGAAAAAGGCCCAACAGAGAATGTACTTCCTGAGGCTGCTAAAGAAGCATGGCCTGCCACAGGAGGTGCTGCAACATTTCTACACGGCTGTCATCGAATCCATCCTGTGTTCTTCCATCAGCGTTTGGTTTGGGGCCGCCACAAAAATGGACAAAATCCGACTTCAACGGACAGTTAGGACGGCGGAAAAAAATCATTGGCACCGCCCTACCCACTCTCGAGGACTTGCACACTGCAAGAATCCAAACTAGGGTGCGGAAAATCCTACTGGACCCTCCGCACCCTGCCCACCACCTTTTCCAGCAACGGACAGTTAGGACGGCGGAAAAAAATCATTGGCACCGCCCTACCCACTCTCGAGGACTTGCACACTGCAAGAATCCAAACTAGGGTGCGGAAAATCCTACTGGACCCTCCGCACCCTGCCCACCACCTTTTCCAGCTACTCCCCTCAGGCAGGCGCTACCGATCCATGAGCACCAAATCCAGCAGACATTTAAACAGCTTCTTCCCCCAAGCCATTAACTCTTTGAACTCTTTCAACTCTTTCAACTCTTTCAACAGTAGCCAAAATGGAACTGTATAGTGCCACTTAGCAGTTTTTTTTAACGACGATACTAGTGCAGCGTATTCTACTGGAAACAAATTCCTTGTGTGTTCTACATACTTGGCAATAAAGATGATTCTGATTCTGATTCTGATTTTGGCTCAGATTTTAGCAATCATCATGGAATTTAACAAGTTTGATTTGACTTTGACACCTATGCCATACAGTAAAAATTCATCATTTTGATGAGTCTCCCAGGAACCTCAGGAGCAAAGTTGGTTCCATAAACAATAAGGTGTGTTTTCTATCACAGAAAAAATGCTAATTGGGACAATCTGTTATCCACTTTGACATGTTTAATGTTTTGGGGGATGACCGATTATTGCAGCGTACACAAGTGTCCACAATGTCTAACCATAGGCAATAGCGCTAGGCATCATTAACCCTACCGTGGCCAGCATACCAATCACAACTCCCAACAGCATAATATGCGAGGGGAGTTTTTTTTGGTGTTCATTCTCTTGATTTAGATTTCATTTTTATTTCCAACATTTTTTTCACAAGATGTCATGGGCAATGTGAGCCTCACCAATATTACAGTTACTGAGTCGAGAAATAAGAATACATTTTATTTCTAAGCGCCTTTCAAAACTCGTAAGGACACTTTACAGTCATGGGATAAGAACATTATCCCATTTTACATCAGTGATGCTGAATTATGCTGAAAATTAACATTTAACTGTAAAATCAAAACTACCACATTATTTATCCATTCATACATCCAATATCAAATCCGTTAATCATAATGAAGGTCGCGGCCGGGCAGGTGCATATCCCAGCTATCTTCGGACAGTCAGTGGGCAACATCCTGAAATGGTTGCCAGCCAACCGTAGGGTACACTGAGACGAATAACAATTCACTCTCACAGTCAGATCTAGGAACAATTTAGAGCAGAGGTGTCAAATTCATTTTTGCTGCGGTCCACATTTTAATGTCGTTAGTTTCCCTTGGATCGTTCTTGTGAAACCCTACAAAGAAATTAAGAATAACATCTTATTTAAGTTACTATCATGAGGGGTTTGGTAACAAGAAAATGCTTCCAGTATCATTCTCATTTATTGCATTTGAAATTTGTTTTTTGATTTGCTTTTGCGGAACACACATAAAGGCGTTGTGTTTGACATCTGTTATTTAGAGTATTCCATTAAACTGCCATGCATGTTTTTTGAGGGGGTGTGGGGATATGGGAGGAAGCTGGAGTACCTGGAGAAGACTCACACAGGCATGGGCAAAACATGCAAAACAGTCGCCTTTGCCTGATGTGCTCCACACTAACGTAGCTCATATTCTGACTAGATTGAACTCGGGTGTGTCTAAGGCTGCAGGAAATAAAAATGTTATGTCCAATAAGAAGGTGGGGTCTTAGACAGCTTGAAAACAAACAAAATAACAAATCCAGCCATGCACGTTATGTTGGATGTCTGCTAGCCTGAATACCAGATACAAGTAGGTGTTGGGCTGCAGCCCACGTGCAGTGACCCATTTTCCCAAGGAAGAGGTAGCTATGAGCAGCACAGCCATTGGGTGCCAGAGGCGGGCGTACGCTGTCCCAGCGGACACAACGCTATTACAGCACAGGAAATACAATCATGCTAAGTCCAGAGGTGAAATGTAAGATTTGGCAATCGCACAGCAGAAGAGGTCCTTTTTAAGTCCAACCAGCGCCTCCTACCCATGCTTAAACATATTTGAGCTGCTTGAAGATCTGATCAAAGACACTCATACACCTATACTGAGTAGCTGCTGGTGTACTGCACAGCATCCAGAATAAAATAATGAAAGGAAACAGGTTTTTCCTCAACAGTTTTTTCATACTAAGAGGCATTTTTGGGGGGAGGTTTGCCAGACAGAGTCTGGCGGTTTCCAGTATGCTGGAGGGAGTGGGAGAAATGGAGAGAGGACGAGTTGAGGGACAAGTTGAGATGAGAGGTCACGGCAGAGGGGGGTAAATGGACTGACAGATATGGAAATTAAGTCAAGAGGGAGACAGAGATACCAAGTTTTCCTTCACTTCCTCTTTGTATTTACCCTTCGAAAAGGGAGAGAGCGCTGCCTAATAAAACATTTATCATTCCAGGAAAGTGCTTTAATGTCTGGAGTATTAAAAGGCAGGAAGAGAGAGAGAGAGAGAGAGAGAGAGAGAGAGAGAGAGAGAGAGAGAGAGAGAGAGAGAGAGACAGACAGACAGAGTGTGTGTGTGTGTGTGTGTGTGTGTGTGTGTGTGTGTGTGTGTGTGTGTGTGTGTGTGTGTGTGTGTGTGTGTGTGTGTGTGTGTGTGTGTGTGTGTGTGTGTGTGTGTGTGTGTGTGTGTGTGTGTGCGTTTTATACAGTCCAAGAGAAACAGGAAGTCCGATGTTGTCACTAAAAACATGGCTACTTATTCTCAAACCCAAATTATTGTTTTTTTTCTTTTAATGTTAAGAGTCTCATATTACACTATATACTGAAGAATGTAAACAAAGAGACAGCAAGACAGACAGGCTTTCTTTGGGTTTCATCAACTGTAATGATCACTTTTGCATTACACCTTTGCAAGTCATCATTAAATTTCAAAATGTGGATTATTGATTTTACAAATTCACTTTTAAAATGCTCAACTTGATTATGACGATATGACAATGAAGAGAGATTATTTCAAACAATAGTCAAGTATTTTTTTCTCAAAGGGTGGCCTGGTAGTCGAGTGGTTAGCACGCCGGCTTTTCAGTGCAGCAGTCGTGAGTTCAAGAGTATACATGTTCTCAACTGGCCCGCGTGGGGTCTGGCTACATACATGGCGGCTAACCTTCCCGGTTTCCTTCCACATTCCAAAAACATGCATGGCAGGCTGATTGAACACTCTAAATTGTCCCTAAGTGTGAGTGTGAAAGTGACTGGTTGTTTGTCTCCGTGTGCCCTGCGATTGGCTGGCAATCAATTGAGGGTGTCCCCGTCGAGTGATCGAAGACAGCTGGGATAGGCTCCAGCACCCCCGTGACCCTAACAATGATAAAGTGGTCTGTAAAAATGGATGGATGGAAATATAAAGTGCTCAACTTGTTTTATGACGATATGAAGATGAAGAGAGATTATTTCAGACAATTGTGTATTTTTTTTCCTCAAATTGTGATAGATCAATTCTGGAAGTATTTCCATTTCCTGTACCGGTGTGTGTGTGTGTGTTGGGGGGGGGGGCTTCTTGTGCATGTAATGCACTGTATAAATCCGCTTAGCTGTGCCTTGAAGAAAACTGCCTTCGAGTCATCTATGCGATTTTTATTCCACACCATGTGTATGTGCGTGTCAAAGGATTTTGCTGTCTTTATTGGATTGAAATTGCCTTTATTAGTCTCGCAGTGGAGAAATTTACATTTCACAGCAGCAAAGTTATGAAAGAAATCAAAGTAGAAAAGGAAAACACAGGAGCTGCTGGAAAGGCAGCCACTCTCGCGGCGCCGTCTTGAAGTCAAAAGAACAAAAAAAATAAATAAAAAAAAAATAAATAAATAACAAATAACATGACAACGCAAAGACACAGAGAGACATTCATTCTTAAGCACTTTCGAACGTCACGGCTTGATCAGGCATCACTCGAGGCTTGAATACGACCATCTGATCCAGCCGCTAGCCAACAGTCTTCCCCTCCGGTGTGACTGCCGGGCCCAGCACTGAATGGTTGACAGACAAACAGCGTTTGACAGCAGCCCACAGTGGGTCCAGCCAATAGTGGGGTATGACCCACAAGACACAGCAAGTGGAGGTTAATCTGCATTTGAGAATGTGTGTCTGTCGGCTTCTTGCTGACGTTTGTCTGAGTGACTCAATCTGGGCTGAAATGTGATGGGACTCTGAGGGAAGATGAACTTTTGATCCTCATGTCACAGTTCTCTCACTATTAGAGGATATTTGATGGAATTGTCGGTTCATCATGATTTCAAATCAAATTACAGATAAACTGTAATTGTCAGATGTTTTGTCTGTCATGCTGTTGCAACCACGCTTCCATTAGTTCATTTCACTGACACAACAACCGTTTAAACGTTTGTAAAAATGGGAGGAAAAAAATGCAATAAACCAACGTATAAAAATTAAGAGTATACTGTATCTCTTTGTGTTTACCTCATAGAGAGCTTGGTCAAATATCTTTACACATACATATCAGAATCAGAATCAGAATCATCTTTATTGCCAAGTATGTAGAACACACAAGGAATTTGTTTCCGGTAGAACACGCTGCACTAGTATCGTTGTCAAAAAAAATACTGCTAAGTGGCACTATACAGTTCCATTTTGGCTACTGTTGAAAGAGTTCAAAGAGTTAATGGCTTGGGGGAAGAAGCTGTTTAAATGTCTGCTGGATTTGGTGCGCATGGATCGGTAGCGCCTGCCTGAGGGGAGTAGCTGGAAAAGGTGGTGGGCAGGGTGCGGAGGGTCCAGTAGGATTTTCCGCGCCCTAGTTTGGATTCTTGCAGTGTGCAAGTCCTCGAGAGTGGGTAGGGCGGTGCCAATGATTTTTTCCGCCGTCCTAACTGTCCGTTGAAGTCGGATTTTGTCCATTTTTGTGGCGGCCCCGAACCAAACGGTGATGGAAGAACACAGGATGGATTCGATGACAGCCGTATGGGAAGAAAAGGATCCTTTGAATTCTACAAATGCTTTGGAAAAATGCCTGGTTGCAACCATAACACCCCCTTAAGCACAGTTTACTCGTAAACAGCCGTTCGGAAAGGCTATTCCAAACAATTCTTTATGATAGAGTTTCATGCACAATACTTTAAAAATAATTGATTAGTGCTCCGGATAATGGATGGGTGGATGAACATTTTAAAAAAAGGGGGAAAAAAACACCACTAACTTTAAAAATTATCAATTTTATGTTCAAAATTCGATAGTCAACAAAGCCAAAGGAAAGGAAATGAGTGGTTCCCTACAAATAGAAATACAATTAGAAAAGCCTCTTTATAATTTGACAGTTGAAAAATTCAAATTAAATGAAACATGATGAGAAAAAAAAACAACAACAATTAGCGTTTCCATTTTAGAGTGTAGCTAATATTTTTCGGGTAACATTCGCAAGCTAGAGATTTGTGTCAAGGGGAGATGACTCATTTGGACCGTTTGAAAGAAATCACCTTTTCCTTCTTGACCTGAGAACGTCATTGAACAAGGGAGAAGCAAAATTGGCATGAAGGTTAGGAGATTTTAATTTCTCAAAAGGCTAAATATTTGGGGAGTGACGAATAAAAATGCCATCGTCATTGTTTCCCCGGATGGTGAGAATCGTGGATGTGCGCTTTCTGGGGATTCCGTCTTTTTAATGTCGTGAATGGTGAAATGGACTAGTCCGCCTCCCGCCTGACGATCCAATTATGGGAAGGAAAAGATAAACTAAAAAATCTGTTGGGATGGGTACACAATAAGGACAAGTGCGAAAGAAACTGAATGGGTGAATGGCTGAATAATGTGGAAATGTGCGTTCGTCTCTATGTGCAGGTTTTCATTAGAGACTTCAAAGTGCAACACAACATCTTACGTTAATTTAGTACAGGTTATTATTATCATCATTAAATGTTCCAAAATTACTTCAGGTACTTCAAAACAAATGAACCGCAGTGCCGGAAATCATCCAACTATGGGAAGGAAAAGATAAACTAACAAAAAAATGGCTTGCGACTTCACTCTCAGCCGTCGGGAACTGTTACGTGTCTGGAGAAAAAGGGGTTGTTGTTTTGTTCTGGGTTTTTTTCCCCTCTTATCATAAACTCCCCATTTAGCATTCTATTTCAAAACAAGATGGCATCTCTCTCTGGATGAATTTGTTTTCTTTCCAACAAGTAGCGTGCATTTTGGTTACAATAAATCATGTCAAAGTTATCAAAGTCATGTTGAGCCAAGTTGATGTTTATTTTGATTCCACGAAACAGGGGTATTATTTTTTGAGACATTTTGATCAATCTGGCCCTGTTGTCTTGATTTGTCGTCAAAACAGAGCTTTGAAACAAGGTGATGGAAATGGTATTCGCTGTCATTTTCAGCTTACTGTCGACTTTCCGCATAGTTGTTAATCATGTCAATGTAAAATATTCACGTGAACAATGTGTTTGCAAGCTATCACTCCCAATTGTCACATTAAATATGAAACCAATTCGAAATAGGGAAAAATTAGAATTAGTTAAAATGAATCCTGGTTTGAAGTGGCTTGAAGTAAGTTGTGTAATTATTTTTCACTTCTTCTGAACACCTGTTGCCTTCTGCCTCCTTAATAAGATCAGCATCCACAAGGAGAGGACACAGGCTACATGCCAGCTTTGTATCACAAACAGATCTGCATCGGGTGTTTGTCCTCTAAAATCCATGCAGAATTTATCCTAGTCCAAATTTTTGAAATAGTTCAATGCAATGCATCTTAAGAGCATAATATTCATTAGATGCTTTCTTCCCCCCCCCCCCCAGTAAAACAAGGTTGAAGGATTTAAAAACAAAATAAAACTTGCTTAACCTGCACACTGCCAGAAGTTTGGTACTCTGGTGAACAGACTAAGTGCGTTGCAAATGGAGACGCCTATCAGAGGTGTTGAAGCTTTGAGTACGAACGAAACTCGAGTAGAAACATACTAGAATTTCAATCAAGGAGGCAGAACTTCAAAGCTTTTTTTGTTCTTCATGATTGTTATTGTTTTTTACACCTCTACTTGCATCCACTTCATTCTTGTAAAAATGTCAAAGTGATCATCAGCATATTTTGCCTTTGATTGACATTAAATGTGCACTTCTATGAGGAAAAACAGTATTACCTCTATCATACCCAAAAGTTGATCATTTTTTATATACATTTATACACATTGAAGTGGACAAGATGCCACCCAGAAGCAGGCAGAAAGGAGCTCAAAGTGGCATTGAAAAAGCCTGGATGCAAAAATTCAAAGTCTGAAAACCCCAACGGGATATAGAAGGGTTAAAGTTTTATACCAGACAAAAGCAACAAATAACATCAAGCATAAAGCAAAATGTCACAGTCACAACGCAAGAAATATGAAATTTGTTGACATTTGGTCATAGTTTACAGACCTTTAATGACATTCTAGTTGGTTATACTCCATAGGCCTTGCAGCTGGTAGACCTTCTTTTATTATCTTTACAATAAACAATATCTGAAAAGATCTGACCATTTCAGCTGCAACTAAGACAATTGAGGGGGGGGGGGGTTTCGCCAACAAAAATCAATGAATGAAGGTTTTTTTAAATTCATGAACGAGATTTAAAAAAAATGGTAAAATTCTCTTTCGGTACTTAAAATGAGTTACGTGCAGTCTTTTCACTGCAAGAGAGACTAACACGAGAAGTGACGGGCTTGGTGAAGACCGCTGCAGCTCAATGTTGTGGATTTAATGTTTCCGTTCCTCAATTCAGTGTCGCTCCAAAATCATCAAAGACGCTGCTTCTCAAACGCCATTCAAAGCCTGTAGACTTTCAAATGACATTGACAGTCAAACTGTCTCCTGCACAGCAAGACTTGCATGGATTGACTTTCTTTTGACAGTGCATATTCAATTATTGTTTCCTTTTCCACATTATTTTATGTCATACATAAGAGAAGGGAATTCTTTTTAGCAAAATAACTTTGAGAAAGTCATTTTTTGACATGCCGTGTCACGTTCATCCCTTTCAGTGTGTTCCCAAGGCTTCCTATTATTTTTCAAAGAACAGGGTAGCTCTCTGACAGAGTGACTTGAGAAAAAGAATGGCCAGGGTCACTGTCTACAGGAAGCCCACAAATAACTTGTTTTTGTAGCTGGGAATGAAAGGTTCTTTTTGTCTGCACTTTTTGGTTCAAAATCCAGATTCCAGTGAGGCTGCTGGTTTGAACAGATACAAAAGAAAGCGGTCAAAAGACATCCCACAATTTAGGTTTGTTCTTGTTCTGCGTCCATTCATGCAGATAGATTTTTTGTTCTCGTCTATGTTTATGCTTGACACAATGGGCCCCGTTCACAAATTATTCTAAAAAGCACATTTTGTCTTACAGCCCGAGTTACAGTATGCCCTCTTTCAGAAAACATCACATGAAAATGTCACATGATTCACAAACGCTCCACATGGCACACGTGGAATTCTCAGAACTCATTCGAGCCTCCTTGAACAAGAAACTGAACCTCCCATTTACTCCTGTTGCTGAATTGTCATTGCTCCGCCGACTGCGAGGATGGATAACTGAAACAATGACACAATTTTTACGCAATTTAAATGATGAAACACACACTTCCTAAAGACATGAATAACAAACATGCCCATTTAAAACGTGGCAGGATATTTTAAATGAGAAAATGTACAAAACAGTATCTTAAAATATTTTAATCCTCTAATGCACCTATAAAAGATTGGATCCTCAACTAAAAGAGGTGTTGAAGCAAACGAAAATAGACAAATACTGTTAATCACCCACCCACCCAACACCTACATCCACACGCACAACATGAAAAGGCGCTTCATAAGTTTAAAGTGCTCAACAACAAATTTTGTACACATTTTCACACAAATCAACTCACTAAAGTTGTATCATGATTTTCCTTCATGTTTTTTTAAATCTTCATTAATCAATAATCCAACTTGCGAACCTGTAAAACAGGGGGCAGTATTGGGCGAGAACGCTCACTTTGCTTTTTTTTGGAGGGGCCTGAATAAAAGTTCTTTGTGGGGGTGCCATCAATACTGAAACTTGTCCAACCCACCATATGCATTTGTGACACTATGACACCATAACTTAGTAACTCATCATGCACTTTAGACGATCTGTCAAGGGGTCTTATTATAAAGATATAAAGATATAAATGTATAAATAAATAAATAAATAAATAAATGTAGATACAGACGCTCCCCACCTTGCGAACGAGATAGGTTCCTAGCGGTCGTTTGTAAGGTGAATTTGGTCGTAAGTTGCTTCAGTGCTATATTTTGTATGGAATGTATGTTTAAAGGACAACCGACATCACTTTTTTGTTTCCTAATTGACATCAGAAAAACATTTTATAGCATCTAAAATACCCAAAACACGCAGTATGATATTTTTAGTCAAATGCAAAACACCAATAAACATGACTTAAAGTTTCCAAAATCTGAAAAAAAAAATTAACCCGGAAGTGGCCAGTTTCAGAAGGTCCAGCCGCCTTCTTTGTGGTGTCACCCCAAGACGTCTTGCCTTGCTGGAGAATCAAAACAATGGCTTCAGATTCGGAGAATATGCTTTCTTGTTACTCATCCAGTTATGAATATGATTCAAATAGTTTTGAAGAGGAAAGCATACATGTTTGCAATCGATTAAAGAAATTTATTCCGTGCCATTGTGAGGCAATAGGGGCGGGAAATGTATCACCAAAAAAGAGGCAGAAAATGGCGACAAAGCTCCGTGTATGGAATTAATCAGCCCGTTTCTACAGGCTTATTAATTCCTTACACAGAGCTTTGTCACCCCCTTCTGCCTCTTTTTTGGTGCAACATGAAGTTTTCAGACCAAACAAGCACAGCAAAATGCATTGACGTAATGGAAGGACTGCTACAATGTGTCCTTTTTTCGGTCAGGGGCGTTCCTTCAGTGACGTAGGGTGAGGACTCATCACCAACTCAAAAACAAGACTTCCGGAATATTCAGCGCAAGTCTTAAATTATTTTACATATAGCTATATGTGGTGGAATCTTTGTAAAATACGCTCAGGAGAAGTCATTTGAAGCCATTTTACAAATTATGGACACAAGTTGTCCGGAGACGTTGGTTGTCCTTTAAGTCAAACATTGAACGGGAAAGAATAAAACACAGAACCTCTAACAGTCGTGTATTAAATTCACGCCTACATATATCCTTGGGTCTTTAGTAAGCCATTACTGAAGCTGCCATTACTTTTTGTAATGCATCGCATGTTCCTATAGTGTCAACTGGGAAGAGGGATTTCCTTCCCGCCTACATACTCTACGCAGCCAATCGTAAGCGAGCTCGGCGGATCGGGGCCTGAACTTGTTGGCAACACTTCAGCGTAGCTGGGTGTTGTTTGGTCAGCCTTGGTGTCCGTCACGTAATCATCCAGCCCTTGAAACCTCTAACGTGTTTGTGTGCGTGTGTGTGCGTGCATGAAGCACAGTATGCAGCCAATTGCAAGCGAGCTAGACCAGAAAACGGCGCGCAATACAAAATATAACTTACAGAATCCCTGTCCGAACATTTGTCGATGTACCCACCCGCAAAAAATATTCGTATGTACCGTTAGTCGTAAATCGAATTGGAGACTCCCAAATTGGGGAGCATCTGGAGATAGCTGGATAGATCAATCGCCTTTTTCTTTTACTGTTGTTTATGTACTTTTGATATAGGTGCTGTATTAGAGACTTGAAATGGTTCTTGCCTGATAGCGTCTCAAAGCAAACTAGCTCGACAGGTTTGAGCTTAAATATGGTAAAAATGTTCGCTGCTCTGCACTCTACATTTTTATAATGTTCATAAATGATTCGAGTGCCACACTGAGTTTGGCTGTGGGCTGCATGGCCACCAATTGCTCATCTTTCACCAACGGTGATTGTCAATTTGATGTGTAATTATTGGCCTGAGTTAGGTTTCGGTTTTATATTCGGCTTCTCTGGCACATACGAAGGTGACAGGCGGCTTGAGCCAGGGCCCTTGTGTCGCTATGACCTTTTGAATAGCTCTGCATCTTCCTATCTATCTACATTCTGGAGCACACATCGAGGTGAAACCAGATAGGACCACAGAGCCGCACCTTTTCACAAGTGCTAAACGGAGTGCTGGAGGGCCAGATGAAAGGTTCCTACAGAACCGGTCATTAATTCTGACAGACTCTAATTTTGAGCCATCTGAAATACACGAAGGCGTCCTCCACACTCATACGGGAGTGTTGTAAGCAGATCTCATTGCAATTACACCCGGAGTGTCTTGTACCCAGTTTGCTCAGAAATGTTGTGGTTAAACCCAACACCTCTCATGGGCTTTTAACGGGTTTGGGTTTGATCTCGCTGGACGCACGTCATTTTTTGAAGCACTGCATCTCATGCACCTCTGAAAAATAGATGAATATAAGTGATGCTGTTTTGTATTAAAGCAGATTCGGCCCTCTCACTGCAGGAAGTACATTATCTAATGCTACGAACATGTGTATGCACGTTGTTCTTTTAAAATGTGTAAGAAACATATGTTTCAGGGGGAGAGCAAGAGGATAAACATTTGTTTAAATACAAAATTGAATTCCATTTATCAGAATACTTAAGAGGGTCCCCATCTTTAAATTCTATTATGATGGCAGCATTCTTCATTTCATTTTAACGATGGAAATGCATGCACTGCCTGTACAACTGTAAAGGAGGATTTTGAAGTCCAGAGCTCTTAGCCAAATCCATGCAAAACCCACTTTGCAAAACGTAGCACAATTAAATAAGAATAAAAGTGGGAAATTTGATATGACCTCTACACAAGACAGGCCAGCAAACCTTCACAGTTGAAACTGGGTCATGGAGCTTTCCTCTACAAATAAGCACATTGTTTTTTAAAGCCTTCAGACAAGACTGAAGGTGTATGCACTGAACAGCCGCTCAGTGTCCTACCTTTTTAGAGTCTTTGACGTGGGACTTAAAAGTGATGAAGTGAAACCAGGAAAAGTGTGATTTGGAGGCCACGTTGACATTGACATCGGATGTCTGCACTTTTCACAGATTGTACATAACCAATACCATGTTACAGCATTGCGAAACCAAACACCAAGTGCCGCAGCTCAATGATGAAATTTGTGGTCTTGTCAGCTGACTTGCAGCAAACATCTTGGATGGTGAGAGACATAGTTGTCATCCAATCATCACCTGGTGATGCGTTAGCGACGATGGGGGGAGAATCCTGATTTGAGATGGCAGACCCACATGTAGTGTTCGTCTCCGCTGGGAATGTCCGACGAAGTCTTATGTCGGGTGTTTCAACTTGTACCCGGGTAGAACTTCGACCATTTCAAGGGGACTCTTTGCTTGACAGATAAATGTGTAAAATCTAAGTCTACTGCGAGTGCCTTACCACTTATCTGAGGTAGAGGTGTAGTGATGGACACTACAGTTCGTCCTTATAATATTTGATAGGTGAGGAGTAGGGGATCAGCGAAACAGCAGTGGGGAATACACTAAAGACAGACAAGCCGACAAAGTACACTTGACCTGATTGTATCAAAAGTCATTTTGTAGAGGGTGTTTTTTTCTCTTCTCATGAATCTTGGGTCTTTGTGTTGCACTGACACATTCTTAATGGAAGCCCTTTGCGCCGCTGAAGAACTGTGTCATGACGACAGAAACCCGACGAGTGATGGAGGTACTTTCAAGTTATTAACACTGCATGAAATTTTGAACTCTGCTTGACTTTAGGGCAGTGATGAACACGAGACCAGTAGGAATAGTACTATGATAACTTAAATGTAGGTCAAAATTGCCAGGATTCTATTTCTTTTCAAGTGTGCACACCACAGAGTATACAGATGCACGACCAAGTGAAAGTACAGGGTCAATAAATTCATCTAATTTACTTCCTACAAGATGACAAATGCAAAATAATGCGACTCCCTGCGGAGGTTGACAGGTAGTAAAACAGCATAAGGGGTCCGTGATGGATGGCAGTGGGAGATGCGACACTGGGACAAGAAGACAGGTAACAGCATAGAGATTCATGGGAAAGGGGTTGGGGGGGCAAGTGGTTTGAGTGACAGGTTGACACTGTCAGCTCCTCTGCATCATACTCTTTATAGGGTCCCAGGGTGTGTTGTGTTGAGTATAGCACGGCAGGGACGAGAGTACCACAAATATTGCTAGGACATGTTTCACTGTACTTGTTCAAATTCCCTCAAGTGGGCCCAGTGAGGCCAATATAGCGCCAGCACTCGTCAGACCCTCCAAAGCCCGCACAGACAAACAGAAGCCCTCACTCAAGGATGATGCACAACCCTCGAGTGGCTCATTACAATTCACAACAAAACATTTCAGAGTCTTAATGAAAACCTACTAAAAGACAGTTCATCTCCATCCACTTCCAACCTCCATCTTGGCCATCAGGCGGGGATCAATTATGAATGAACAGCCGCCGAGTCGGACAGGATCGATACTAACAAGGTCCAAATTTGCCATGACATTTTTTCTGTTTACTTCTTTTATAGCCTTTCCCATCTGTATGCTCATTTGTCCCAGAGAAGAACAAAAGATGAATGTCAAAGAGTCGTGGGTGTTCGAGAGAATAACAAACTTTAACAGCTGTAATGAAGATTCCCCACAAATTTCTATACAGTATACTGCAGACGATGTGAAAGTTATTTGAGTACTCTTATCGAGCCACCAGTCCACTGGCAGACCAATCGGGAATCAGCTGAGGGTGGGCGGGGTAATGGAGCTTGCCGGAGTTTTCCCCGCTTCACACCACTTAGCCTCTCTTCTATCCGACTTGGTTGGAGATGTCGGGTCGGGGAGGGAAGCAGAAGTGCTCCAATGGGACTCTGCACAGACTCCTCGCAACCCAAACATTTCTCCTCACATCAGTCACGCCATGCAGGCAGAGGAACACGTCGCGCTCCTCTTTCTTCACTCTTGCTGTGTAGCCCAATTAGTCTTTGCTTGACCTTGACATCAATTTACAGACCTGCTGGGCTAACATGGTGTCCATCTTCATCACTCAATATCCCCTAAATTTGGACAATTCCAGCTTTGGTTTCAACCTCCAAGCTGCCTTGTACTCCATTCATTTCTTTACTGCTGGCTGATACAAACCGCACCAAACGCCGCGGCTGATCTTATCGCACATCTAATTTTGTGATTTTTGGAAAGATGTGTGAAAGAACATTACATCTAAAAGTTTATTTATCCTGGCATTACCCTGTTTTGCTTCGTTCTGTGTAAAATGTGAGATCAGATCTACGCACTTAAAATCTCTCTGGTGTGAAAAATTTACAGGCTCTCTGTGTAAAAGGGTATTGGAGCTGCATTTGAGGTTGATGAGAAGTAGGACATTTCCCACTTGGAAAACTCTAAATACTCTGGGCAAAAATAACATGGTTGATGATCACAATGCACTCGTATTTGTTTGTGAAGAAACAGCATTAATACCAGCGAGCTTGGCAACAAAAATGCACCCATAGTTGGACCTTGGGGCTTTTTCTTTTAACATTGTGCAGGAGAAAAAAACATTTGTATCAGCATACAGTACCAAAATGGATTTTGACCAGAAGTAGATTGATTCGCCCAAAAAGTTGTCCAAGTAAGAGTAATGTTATTTTAGATACAAATATTTTTTTTTAGTAGAAGAGTCTTTATTTCAACATAATATACCCAAGTATAACTAGTTACAGTACTTCTGAATTCTTTTTATTGTTTTATCATCATATGAACATCAAAAACACAAAAATATACATTAGGATTGTCCAAATTTACACATTAGCCAATGATATAATTTCAACGAAAAGTTATGAATAAAATATTCATCAAATACCATAAACGAAGAAAAAAAATGGAAACTTTTTTAGGTCTGTATAGTATTCATAGATTGAAAGTGAGGCCATTGGTGTTCCTACTAAATATTTTTCCTGCCACATTTCATGTAAATTATTCACTTTGAAAACATTGCTTGTGTGTGGAGCAACTGGGGCCACAGAGACTTGCTGTGCAGTCATATGACTGAATGTCCCCATTTGATTGATGAGGTGGAGTCAAACATTGTTCGTGGTAACCTTGGACTATTGAAACGGATTTCTGTGACAGCGCCCAGGGCAGAAGTCTCTCTATAGACCACACAAGTAATAATAGATTTTAAAAAAATAATGAAGTAGCGGGCAGAACGTACAGTCACACAAATGTCATGAAGCAAATTGGACTTTCTTACTTTCCAAAACTATCCAAGTGAATGTACAAATTATGTTGCATTAAGCCTATCCAGACAAATACCAATGGATTCAAAAAGTTACTGCAGAAAACTAAAAGGAGTAAATATAGCGCCTCTTGACACACCAATTTCAAGATCTTAATTGGTGATTTAACTTCAGGATTATCTAATAAAGCACATTTCGTCCAAAAAAATACAGAGTAGATTTGTCAATCATTACAAATGATTATTTGGATAAATCAAAATATAAGGAAGTTGTATATTTATTTCATCGTCATCAATAGAGATGGTGGTGGGATTTTTTCTTTTTTTAATAATGTTATAATTGCACCATGTAATGAGAAGGACATGTTGAGGATTATTTGCCCTTGGCAGAATTAAAGTACCATTGTTATGTTTGTTCAAAAAGCTCAGCCCTTCCACCCAACCAACCATTGTTGTTTCTGCTCCATGGGTGGGCTCATGTTGCATAAGCAAATAATTATTTCATGAGCCGATCAGAAGTATTTATCACTCTGGTGGCAGATGGTCAAAGGAAAAAGATAAGACGTGAGGTCATAAAGTGAGAGCAGAAAGAACCATTGAAAATCAAGTGAAAATTTCATGGGGAGATACCCATTCAATTTTTAAACTTGCATCGCAATCAGAGTCTCTCAAACAACTTAGACGTGCAACTAAAGTGACATCAGAGTGCACTTTGCCAAAGCCTAAAATGCTTTTTATAAAAAGCAAGACCTTGAAGATAAATCCCGGAGCAGAGGTCCCAAATCACAACCTGACAAAAAGTAAGCACAAAGAAAACAATAGACAGACAAAAACCTTGTGCTCTAGGTGAGGTTGAACTCACTAAACTCAAAAGAGTTTGATCATAAGGTGTGATGACTTTGACTTGAAAAGCCTTGCAAACTTTTTCAGCTCCGGTACAGCCATTGTTAAGACATGTTAGTGCTTTACCTGAAGACTTTTTGAGCAAGGAATTATAGTTGGTCATATGAGAATAAATGTATGTTGCATTAGTTACTCAGTGGATCCACGTGACTTCTGAAGGTCATCTAAAAAAGACAGCATGGGGACTTAGCCACCACCCCCTTACCCATTCCTCCACTTTACCCCTCTCAAAGGTTTGAATCAATGTCATGCATGGTGTAACATCAGCATCTTGTGGATCCTCAGTGTACCCCGCGGCATCAAAGAACTACCTCAGATTCAGATTATAGACGGATGGATGCATGGATGGATTGATTGATGGATAGTCTTGAAAAGAGAATGCTTATTTGAATTTCATTAGATTTCATGAGTGCCGTTGTATTCTCATGGTTAAAGCATGTATTGCATTTCATAGGAATGAAGAGGATGAATATATTTTGCCTTTAATTAGTTCCAGCAAATGACTTGTGTTTAGTCCAGTTGGCATACACAACCTCGCAGCTGCCCTGTGAAAGGAGAATTAGAAAAGCCAAGAATGAAAGGTTTCACGGGTGACAAAAATATAAGACCTTAGACCATATAATATACCGTAATATAAACCATAGAATATTAATACAGATTTATCAGTGTTTTTTTTTTGTTCTTTTCAATTTGCATCTATGTGCTTCGTATCCCCTTTTAGAGACATCTATGCGAGTTAACGGTATCCGTTTGGCAGCAAACGGAGCAGATGGAAATACCAGGGTTTATTGGAAGGAGCTCATTTGCTCATTGCACATGTCAATATAGGTCATTCCCTCTCTTGTCGACTCTCCATCCCGACCCCAAAAAAAAACAAAAGGCTCCTTCTCTCAGCTGGAGATGGGAGGAGTTGTCAGTCCCTTTTGCTCTGTTTGATGGGAGCATTTCAAATGACACTTTTATCCTCGCTGCATACTGTTTGTTTTTCATCCATGATGAAATTCAGCTCGAGAGGCATGCAACAAGGCGCATCATTAAAATGTGGCTCAAACACATAGAGCTACTAGGCTTGTCCTGAAAACCACTTGTGACAATTTTGGGTCACATCAACATAAAAAAACACAGCGCAGTAGGTGTGTGTAGGAGCTGTACAAATGAATAGAAACCATGTGTTCTCACCCGAGAAAAATAGTTTGTTGTGGTGACATAGACTGAAGTGAAAATCTTGAGTTTTTTTTTCTTTTTTTTGTTTTTTTATTTGCGATATGTAAGCTTGGGATCACAAAAGGTCGCATTCTTGAAAAAGAAACCTTCACTTTAATGATTTTCTGTTGCAGATCCATCAATAATAGGTAATACCAGTGCCTGAAACTCATGACAAAAAGTTAGCAGTCACCAGGGCAGACAACTCTGAAAAGTTGCCTGCCCGGCCATAAAGTTGCCTGCCCCATTTTTCACAACTTGAAACACAATAAAACGACTAACCGCAAAAAATAAAACATTGTTGCAAAGTATAACAGATTTTTTAAAATTAAGGAAGTACCTAGTACAAATGCTCCCTTGCTTAGTACTGTATATGGTTAATATCCCTTGCTGAAGATTTTTCACATATCCTTCACAGATCACCTCAACTCGGTAGACATCAACATTAAATTTACTCGCGAGGACATTAAAGAGAACCAACTAGCCTTTTTGGATTGGAAAGTACTGTAATTATAAAAGAGGACAGGGCGCTAAAACCAGAAGTCTTTAGGAAGGCTACGCACACTGACCAATACTTACTTTTCGATTATAACCATCCTCTACAACACAAACTAGGAGATATCAGAACCCTCCAGCATAGGGCTAAACTAATACCAACAAGCGTCGAAGCTAGTGAAAAGGAGTCAAAACATATCAGGAGAGCACTCACAAACTGTGGGTACCCTCAGTAGTCTTTTAACAAATGTCAGAAGGAAAGAATAGGGAATTAAACCAAAAATTCTGAAGATCCAAAAAGGAGAGGAGTAGCAGTACCTTACATTGCAGGAGTTTCTGAAAAACTACAGAGTCCTTTAGCAACACAACATTCCTACTTATTTAAAACCGATAAACACTTTAAGGCAAAAATTAGTGCATCCAAAAGATAGGCTGCCAAATGAAAAACAAAGTAATGTAGTTTATTCAATACATTGTAATAATGAAAATTGTAAAGAGCAATACATTGGGGAGACGAAACAAATTCTCAAAAAAAGACTTTATCAACATTGCAAATTTCCCCATAGTGGGGCGAATAAAGGTTTTCTGATTCTGATTCTGATCGCAGGGATAATACTACTGGGCCTCAATCGGCAGTACATATGCACCTAGAAGCGAGCAACCACTCATTTGATGACAATGACGTTAAAATCTTAGCGAAAGAACATAGATGGTTTGAAAGGGGAGTAAAAGAAGCGATTTTCATAAAACAGCTAAATTCTTCACTAAACCGATATGGTGGGGTGAGGTTGAATTTGGATCGTTGGTACAACGGCCTGCTTAGGCAACATAGGATTAGTAATGCTATGAGGTGATACCAGAG